>NC_056738.1:184302270-184602270 GCF_019279795.1 Protopterus annectens
GACTTTCCATAAGAGAGATGGGGTTAGCTCGTGGATGAATTTGCGATCTCTCATCCAGTTGCGAAGGTTACATTTCAGTGGGGTTAGGGATGGACTCTGCTTCCCATGAATGGGAAGCTTACTCCAGAGAATGGGGATCCTTTGAGCCACATTTGTCTCACTAGCATGTTCTATTTATATCTCAAGAAAAGTTCATATCCTTCAATCTAGTGATGTTCTTCGTGTTTCACTGTTGCAGTCATCACACTTGGGTTATCTGCCTGCAGGTAGCCCTCAGTCGGCCCGAATACCAGAGACTTAGTATTTCTGTGTCAGATGCTGTCGCTCCAGGACTGACATCAGGGGTATAAAAACAGGCAGCCCACACCATTACATCAGTCTTTCTTGCCGAGGAGCCCGAAGCAGAAGCCGTTCGCAAGTGCCAGTCTGCCACTACCTGAATTTTCATTTACGAATTGTATAAGCTAAGTACCCTGTTGGGGATCCTTTTTTCTTGCTCTAACCGATGTCAGAAAAAGTTAACGATTGTCTTACCTGTGGAAAGCAAATACCTCACAGAGATTTTCATTCTTACTGCGTCACCTGTTTAGGCCCAGACCACAACATACCATGCTGTCGGTTTTGTGCCTTGTTTAGAGCCCAAACCATTCATTGTGGGGTTCTCTCTCGCCAAATTATTTTGCTCTCGATCTCCGTATTCTGAAATGGCTTCAGTAACCCATCCAACTACCGATATTCCGAAAAAACTTAAGGATAAAGATAGAGACAGACCGCATAGGTCCAAAGCTGCAGTCGACGCTTCCGTTAAGCTAGTCGCCAGTCTGCCAGTACTCAGTGAGGCGCTTTTGCAGCCT
This sequence comes from Protopterus annectens, assembly GCF_019279795.1. Lineage (NCBI taxonomy): Eukaryota > Metazoa > Chordata > Ceratodontiformes > Protopteridae > Protopterus > Protopterus annectens. The sequence goes on from NC_056738.1 coordinate 184,303,125, forward strand.
CTGATGCCAGCTTCAGTGTATTCGCAGGCCTCTACCGAGACCCATTCGAAGTCCGGTATGCCGCGAGACTCTTCTTCGACTATAGAACCTGTGGATGTCTCTACCTTGGATGGGTCTGGAGCCACTGTGCAGGCACCGTCTTCTGAGGCAGAGCCGATGTTCAACTCAAACCGATGACTTTTTTAACCAAAACTACCGAGTTTCTTAGGCCCAGAGTATGCACTACACCTAGAAAACCGATGACCAAAGCGCATGCACCTGTTCCCATGCCACAAAAACAAATGCTTAGAATGGCAGAAGACATTATTACGCTGATTAGGGCAAGTCAGCCTTCCCCTGTTGAGAGAAAGAGACCAGTCCCCTACTGCTTCTACAGACCAGGAGTCTGATGACTCTGAGATTTCTGATTATGAAGACATGCCCTTATCTGCTTATGAGGATTCAGATGCAGAGGAATCCATTCCCTCTGCCTCCTCTCCACAGGATTTTTCTTTTGGTGAAACCTTGCATACCTTAACAGGGCATTTCCACTGGGAATGCCAAGACTATCCTCAGTCCAAAAAGAGACTCAGAGAATTCCTAGATTTGCCTCAGCACAGGCTTTTAGCAATACCCCCTGTCCTGGATGTTGTTGTTGATGTTTTTATGGAATCCAGTCTTACTCCTGACACTTTACCTCCTGCCCCTAGGAAACCAGACGGGTACTACAGAGTACCTGACAGTCAAATTCCTTTTCAAGTATCCTACTGCTGACCCAGAGATAATTTCCCAGGGGTCTAAAGGTATCGAAGCTACTACAGCCAAGAATCAAATCCCTTTGTACAGGGATTTCAGAGCTTTGGACAGATTGGGTAAGAAGGTATATACCTCTGCAACTCTTGCTATTAGGGCATTGAATTGTCATTTTCACATGCTGAAGTACCAGCAGCATATTATGGAACTTATTAAACAAAAAGTGGCAACCTTTACAGACTGTACAGAAAATAAAGAATTGCAGGAGCTTACGCACTCTGCAAGCCAAGTCCGTAAGCATACTTTGCAGTGTGGCTTTGACGCCCTAGCTTCTTGCCGGTCAGCAGTCACAGGATCTCTACTGAGAAGACATGCTTGGTTCAAGATGCAGACCTTGCCAGACCATGTCAAATCAAGGTTACTAGACGCTCCTTTGAACAAGGACAGTTTGTTTGGCACCAAAGCAGAAGAGGTTCTTAAAAAGATGGAAGAAAAAGCTAAGTCTATGCAGGCTGTTAAAGAATTCTTACAAGTGCAACCCCCTAGATTCAGTAGGCATTGCCCTTCCAAACACTGGTCCTTTCCAGCCCCCACCAGGCCTTCTCAAACCAGACCCAGGGGAAACAGACCACCCAGACTACAGTCTTGGGGTATGCAGAGATCTAAGCAATGGAGTGCCCCCACCCCTAAAGCAGGGAGTGGTAAGCCAACTTCTTATGGAAAAAACTCACAATGACTTCTTTATTCCACTCTCCAGCCCTGCCCAATTGCTTGTGCCCCTAGGAGGAAAACTTGCTGTTCATGCAAAAAATTGAATGTCCATCACACAGGACTGGTGGGTCCTCAACATTGTATCCCAGGGATTCAAATTTTATTTCCATTCACTGCCAACCCCAAGCGGGTTTCCAGACCTTCCTCCAAACCAGTGGGCAGAGGCTCAAAGCCAAGTAGCTTCCCTGCTCAATATCAGAGTTATTCAGAAGGTTCCATTAGAACAGAGGGGTCAAGGATACTACTCCAGACTCTTCCTGGTACCCAGGAAAGAGGGCTGTTGGCGCCCAATCCTGGATCTTTCAATTTCCAACCCCTTCTTGGTGGTACCAAAATTCAAAATGCTTTCCCTGCAATAGCTTCTTCCTATGCTAGCCAAGGATACCTGGTTAGTCACCCTAGACAAGAAGCCTATCTACACATCCGCATAAGGGAGTCATGCGTGAAGTATCTACATTTCAGGGCAGGATCTATGCATTATCAGTTCTGTGCACTTCCCTTTGGCTTATCTACTGCGCCCAGAGTTTACACAAAATGCCTGGCTCCAGCCATTGCATACTGCAGGCAGAGAAATATCCAAATTTTCCCATACTTGGATATTTGCCTTATTCAGGCGGACAGTCAGGAATTGCTGTTGCAGCACCTGACATTTGCGAAACACCTTCTCTCTTCCTTGGGGTATACCATCAACAAAAAGAAATCAAAACTGGTACCCAGTCAAAAGATTGTATTCGTGGCAGCAAGCTTGGACACAACATCTTAGATGGCATTCCTCACTTCAGAAAAACAAGATTATCTGACAGCGTACTTCAAACAAATGGCCACCAGAACCCAGGTATCTGCAAGAAAAATACTTCAGGCCCTAGGGTTCATGGCCTTATGTATACTGCTAATTCCATATGCAAGACTGCATATAAGGAAACTTCAATAGTCCTTAAAAGGTCTTTGGTGCCAACATTCTCAGGACCTGGAAACAGTCATTCCTATCATACCCTGTTTAAGGACAGAGTTCCTTTGGTGGGCAGAGGCATACTACCAGAACAAGGGACTGCCCTTTTCTCAACCCCACGCCATCCAGACCCTTACCACAGACACATCCCACTGTGCCTGGGGAGCACACATGGATGGCAAATGCATTCAGGGCCACTGGAGCCCAAGTCAAATTCGGCTACACATCAACCAAAAAGAGATGCTAGCTGTGTAGAATGCCCGGACAGCTTTCAGATCTCTACTCTTTCCAGGACAACTGCTAATAAAAACAGACAACACCACAGTTATGTGGTACATCAACAAGCAGGGGGGAACCCACTCTTAGCCTCTCTGCAGGTTAGCCATGGCCCTGTGGCACACGGCCTTGGACATGCAAGTCCATCTGCAAGCTCAATTCTTGCCAGACAAACAAAACTCACTGGCAGATGACGTAAGCAGAAATCTTCTAGACCCACACGAGTGGCAATTGGAGCCCAGCACCTTCAACCTTCTGATTCAGAAACAGGGGACCCCAGAGGGGGATCTCTTTGCCTCCCCCTACAACCACCAGCTCAGCAAATTCTGCACCATGAATCCTCACAGCAGGACCTGGAATGTGGATGCCCTATCTTTTCAGTGGGCAAATCTCTCAATCTGTGCCTTTCCCCCTCTACCCCTTCTCTCAAAAGTATTACTCAAGATAAGACAGGACAGACCAAGGATTCTGATTGCCCTGGACTGGCCACGCCAGCACTGGTACCCACTCCTGTGCAGCCTGTCACCGGTGCCTACACCAGAACCCAACCCTGTTCTCTCAGCAGGAGGGACAGATTTTGCATCCACAACTGCAAACCCTAAATCTTGCAGCCTGGACTGTTCCTTGAATTCTCCACCAGCAACCCTAAGCAAGCAGGTGCTGGATGTCATTCTTGAAGCCAGAAAACCCAGTACAAGAAAATCCTATGCTGATAAGTGGAAAAGGTTCTGCTCCTGAATTTTATCTAAAGGAGAGGATACAACTCTGCCCTCCCTGACTCTAATCCTGGATTACTTAGCAGATCTATTCCACAAAGGCCTGTCCTTCTCCTCCAGTAAGATACATGCCTCAGCCATTTCTGCTCATTACAACACTGAGCCACTTCTCTTCTCGCACCCTCTTATCAAACAGTTCATGAGGGGGGAAATAACTTAAGGCCACCAAGGAGAGCACCCACCCCTGCGTGGGACCTTAACGTTGTACTGGAAAAGCTCACGCTTCCCCCCTTTGAATCTGCTGCATCAGCAGACATAAAAGTCCTCTCTTGGAAAACAGCCTTGCTTCTGGCCATCACTTCAACTAGAAAAGTGTCTGAGCTACACTTATGGCTGTGGAACCCTTCATTATTTTCCATGCTGACAGGGTTTCCCTCAGGACTAACCCTTCCTTCATACCTAAAGTGGTGTCCAGTGTGGCTCTCAACCAATCCATCTATTTGCCAACTTTCTTTCCTAATCCTCAAAATAAAGGGGAAGGGATCCTGCACTCCTTGGACGTGCACAGTCAGCTCAGATCCTAACTTGATAGGACTAAGCTCTTCAGAAAATCTGACCAGTTACTAGTCAGCTTTGCAACAGGGGCAAAGAGGAAGGCCATTTCAAAACAAACTGTTTCCAAATGGATAGCACACTGCATCCATTTCTGCTACAAGCACCATGGGAAACCAACCCTTCAGGGGGTCAGAACACATTCCAATAGGGCAACATCTACCTCTACAGCATTTCTCAGGGGAGTCACTACCAGGGACATCCTGAAAGCTGCTGCCTGGAGTTCAGTACACACCTTCACCAAGCATTACGACCTACCTATCTTTTCCAAATCCAGGGCAGGTTTTGCAGCAGCAGTCCTGCAAGGCATACTAGCCAGCCTTACCTCTTCTTGACTGCCTCCACCCTTCTTCAGCTTTGGGAATCCACCCGTTTGTGATGACTGCAACAGTGAAACACGAAGAACATAGTACAGTTGTGTACACTTACCATAAATGTAGATGTTTGAGTGTATTCACTGTTGCAGTCCTGGTTTCCCTCCCTCCAGCCCCCTGTTTTTTCTCTCTCTCCTCTCTATGCTATTACTCACCCCTTTCAGGGGTATTGGTATTTACGTTTTGCTGGTGGTGTTTTCCTCACCATAACTTAGCTCCCTATTTGGGGGGCTCCTGACATTTGTGGCAAGAAAAATTGAAGTAACGGCATCGGCTGCCTGTTTTTATACCCCTGACGACCTGACATCAGTCCTGGAGCGGCAGCATCTGATGCAGAAATACTAAGTCTCTGGTATTCGGGCCGACTGGGGGCTAGCCCTTGTGTGAGGACTGCAACAGTGAGTACACTCCAACATCTATATTTATGGTAAGTGTATACAACTGTACTTTTCTGGTGCTGATAATTTTGTGGATGTGCAAATTCTGCATCAGGCCTGGATCTAAGGATGCTTTATATGCCAAGCACAGATTACTTCTCAACAACCTTTAGGAGACAAGAGTATAAAGACAGGATTCTCAGGCAGTCTGTATAAGACAGTGTGTTAATACCCCGGTTAATCCTCTTGGTGAGGTTGGGTGTTCCACCTGTTGCAAATGCGTAGTTAGGTACATGCCAAAGGGAGCATTGTGCTTAATGATGGGTCCGAGAAGGGACAAGTAGAGTGGTACTATAATTTGGACCTGGATGCCATACTGTTACTTACAAGGTGGGCAACATAGAATGATTTCCTTACTACCTTAGCTACATATGTATGCTTGCAAAATTGTGTTTTGTCCTGCATACAGTGGTAGACATTCCTTTATATCTCACGTTGGGTAAGGATAAGTGCCTCTTTTCAATAAGGACAGGGTTGGAATGATGGTCAAGATGTTTACCTCTCAAATACAAAGTACAAGGTTTGAGTTTCACCTTTGGGAAATTGGCTAGGATAAAAATGGCCCAAAAAGGGCAGCTAGCCTAGTATTCACCAGTGAACCTATGAATATGTATGTTCCCTTTCTTGTGAAAGTTTGTCATAACCTTCACAATGTAAACACTGTGCAGTATCTTAGTATGCCAGTTATGGTGAGAAGATGAACGCGGACTGTTTTTGTTCTGCAGCAGCAAAGCAGATTCTGATATTCTGGACATCTGTTTTACCCCATTTGAGTACATCTATTTTTAAGAGAGTCCCATTAAGCAGGATTCTTGTGAAATTGGCCCGTGTGCACCAAGATAATTTGCTTTGCCTTCTTTGTTAGTCCATAGATGGCCTTTACTAGGCCATCCCAGATATTACTCTTGTTAGCTGGCTGTGTGTTACAATTGTTGTGTTGCAGCCAATTATTAAAAGCATTCTACTTGATAGGAGGATTACATATTTTTACTGCTTATTGGTATCCTATATTTGCTGAAACTAATTACAAAAATGCAACGTACTTGCTTTGTTTAATACCACAGTTTACTCATTAGATGAGCAAACTGCTATGAGGCTTAAAGGTGAATGTCTGCTAGTGTCCTCCTTTTTGACAGATATTTATTTTTAATTTGTAGCCTGGAGAAAATCTCTGTCTTTGTTTAATTACTGCAGTGATGTATACTGCATTACATTTTCCTTGTTCAGCTTTTGTAATCAGGGCAGCTCAGTTTGTATTTTAATGGGTGTAGTGTAGAACAAGCTTTGTTTAACATTCTTGCTTAGTCAAGCTACCATTAGCGTTTAGATTTTATATTTCTTTGGCGTTCTGTGGTTTTATACTAGTTTTCCTTTTTCCCTTGTATATCAATACATTTTTATTTTTGCTTTCTGTTTAACGTACCTCAAAACATCTAAAAATGCGTAAGACTTAGTAGGCTACTATAGATTTACTGTATTTTATATATTTGAATGCTCCCACTGAATTAATTCTCAGAGACTGATTTGATTGTGTTTGCTTCAGACACTTGTGCTAGTCAGTGGTACATTTGATCACAGATGGCTGTTTGTGGAATTCTTCAGTTCATCCTTGTATACTGTCACTCTTGTCCTCAAACATGAGTACATGAGCATTTAAGGAATTCTTGTGTGTGGCCCTGTGGGTCTAAAAAGTGTAATTCCTGATGTCTACAGGGAATGTGTTTATTGTTTGGGTCCAGTCCACTTTGATTTAGACTATTTGTTCTGGTTTTAATTTTAGGGCCTTGATTGACCGTGAGAACAAGTTATTTCTGTGGGGTTTCCTGCCCTCCACATCTTCCTCTTCAGTGGTTGGGGCTGAAACCCCTTTCTAAAAAGTCAGAAAAGGCAAAAGTTGTTTTCAAACTATGGACAAAGAGTCCTGGGAAAGGTTTCCTGATCGTCCCTTAACTTCGACTTTGGCTTCTTTAACATAGCCCCCTGCCAAGATCCTAAAAAAGTCAAGTCCATCAGTCTCAGATCCGACTGCTCAAAGTTCAAGATCTCCACTGATCCATACCCCTCATCTCCCATGAGATCCTATTTATGCAGGCTTCCCCCTCCATTCCTGGAGAAGTTACCTTGAAGGCATTCTAAGCCTGCTTCTACTGCATCCACTCTTCGGTCCTCCAAAAGCCTTTCAGAAGCACTTCCAGGCCTGAGAGCCGACAACTGTCCACTCCCCTTTTGGTATCTCCTTCTCCAATCCTTACTTCTATTTCAGAACCATCTGATCAGAGATCCCTGGGGGTGTCTACTTCAGATCTAAAGAACGTTTGTTTTTCAGTTACAGTGGTTTCCCTGATCTGACCAGCACTGAGTGTTTCAGAGCCGGAGGAGTCTTGGAGCTGAAACATTGACATTCCTTGGATATGGAGTTTACTCTGAAACCTTTGGAGCCGTCTCTTCCCCTCTGGCCTTGGCACTGGATAGTGCGGATACGACTGCCTCCTTGGGTGGTCAGAGTGCTGATGGGATTGCAGGAGCTGACAATCCAAGAAATTTCAGCCTTGTATCCATCTACTTCTGTTTCACTTAGGAGCTCCACTTTCTGGGTTGTGGAGTGGGTTTTATCTATGTGTAGAGATAAGACATCCCTGCCCCCATCGGATCAGACAACCCGACCTCATACTGTTCTCTGTCCTGAGCTTTGATCATCTCTTCCACTGGGGCAGCCAACCCGAGTAAGTCTCTAGCCAGTCCATCTTATCTCTTCCAGTACTTCCCCAGAACACCATACTGAAGAAGTTCGTAATAAGAGGATATGCAGAAGGAGGCACTTAGATCCCCCTGCTAGGAATCTCTTAAAGAGGGCACTGATTTTGGTGAGGGGAGGGTTCCCGCAGATTACCACTTGACGTCTCTCTTGGAGAAGGCCTGGAGTTCTTGAAACAAAGAGATGGTTGGTCTTCTGATACCCTCTCCCAAGAGGAATCTGCGATGTTCTTAGTGTTTCACTGTTGCAGTCATTACATTTGGGTAATCTGCTGGCAGGTTGCCCTCAGTCGGCCTGATTAACAAAGTCTTGGGTCCTGCGTCGATTGCTGTCCCTTATTCCATGATGTCAGGCCGTCAGGGGTATGAAACATGCAGCCGACGCCATTACATCAGTCTTTCTTGCTGTGCGGTGCCTGAAGCAGAAGCAGTTCGGAAGTGCCGGTTGGTCGAGTTTCAGAACCAGAGTCTTCAACTTAAAGCTAAGTACCCCGTTGGGGAAACTTTCTTGCTCCTTACCGATGTCAGTAAAAGTTAATAATTGCATTACTTTGGAAAGCAAATACCTCATAAAGATTTTCATTCGGACTGTATCCCTTGCCTAGGCCCTGACCACGACATACTTTGCTATCGGTTTTGTGCTTTATTTAATCAGCGCACTATCCGTCATTGGTATATTTTTGCCTCTAAATTTTCGGTTCTCTGTTTAATTATTCAGAAATGTCGTCAGATAGCCATCCGACTACCAGGATTCTGAAAAAACGCAAGATAAAGACAGAGACAGGCCGCCGAGGTCCAAAACTGCCGACGACGCTTCTCCTAAGCCAGTCGCCATTTCGCCGGTACTCGGTGAGATGCTTTCGCAGCTCCTGATACCCGCTACTTCTGATTCGCTGGCGTTTACTGAGACCCATTCGAAGTCCGGTATGCTGCGAGATGCTTCATCTATGGAACCCGCGGATGTCTCTACCTTGGATGGGTCTGGAGCTGCTGTGCAGGCACTGGCTTCTGAGGGAGTATTCAGGCCTACAGACCTGCATATTAAATCGATACCGCCTTCATTACTAAGGCATAAATCTCGTTCTGTATCTAAAAAAACGACGCCCAGGCCACATGTTCAGGCCCCTATGCCTAAAAAACAAATGGCTGAAGACCTAATTACTCTAATCAGGGGTAGTCAACCCCCTCCCCCTCCCCTTTTAGAGGCCTAGGCCTGAGCTTGATTATGAATCTTCTGATCAGGTTACTGTTTCTTCTGTCTCTTCTAATGACCTAGATTTGTCCATACCTACTTATGAGGATTCTGATGCAGAGGATTCCATTCCCTCTGCTTCCGCTCCTGAGGATATTTCTTTTGGGGAAACTTTACATACTTTAAGGGAGCATTTCCACTGGGAAAGTCAGGAATTTTCTGATTCAAAAAAGAGGCTTTGGGGTTTCCTTCTTTTACCTCAGCAAAGGCCTTTGGCTATACCTCCTGTACTAGATATTGTTGATGTGTTCTCTGAATCCAGTTTGGCCCCGATTCCCTGCTTCCGACTCCTAGTAAACCTGACCGATACTACAGGGATATTCTTCGCGTTTCACTGTTGCAGTCATTACATTTGGGTAATCTGCTGGCAGGTTGCCCTCAGTCATCCTGAATTCCAAAGTCTTGTGTCCTGCGTCAATTGCCGTCTCCTCTTCCATGACGTCAGATTGTCAGGGGTATAAAAACAAGCAGCCAATGCCATTTTCTTTAGTCTTTCTTGCAGCGCAGTGCCCGAAGCCGAAGCATTTTGCAAGAGCCAGTCGGCCGACTCCTGAAATATTTGAGTTTGAGTTTCAGAACCGAACTGTTCACTAAAGCTAAGTACCCCGTTGGGGAAACGTTTTTCTTGCTCCATTCCGATGTCAGAAAAAGTTAATAATTGTATTACTTGTGGGAAGCAAATACCTCATAAGGATTTCCATTTATACTGTATTCCTTGCCTAGGCCCTGATCACAACCTGCCTGGCTGTTGGTTTTGTGCTAGATTTAACCAGCGCACTATTAAGCGTCTGTATATTTTTGCCTCTTAAGTATTTTGGAAATGGATTTAACTACCCAGAAATTTCGTCGGATAGCAATCCGACTACCGGAGTACATAAAAAATGCAAAGAAAAGGACAGAGACAGTCGAGTTCCAAAACCGATTAAGCTTCTCCTAAGCCAGTCGCCGGTTCGCCGGTACTCAATGAGGTGCTTTCGCAGCCCCTGATACCCGCTACTTTCAAGTCGCAGGCCCCTACCGAGACCCACTTGGAGTCCGGCACACTGCAAGATGCTTAAAAGTATTGGACCCACGGATGTATCTCCCTTGGATGGGTCCGGAGCTGCTGAGCAGGCACTGGCTTCTGAGGGTGTATTCAGGCCTCAACATTTTTTATCAAACCAACGACAGCTGCAAAACCAAAGAAAAAAGTAACTTCTAAAGCTAAAAAAATGACGCATGAGCCACGTGCACAGGCCACTATGCCTAAAAAACAGATGATCAAAATGGCTGAAGACCTTATTACCTTGATCAGGGGTTCCCAGCCCCCTCCTGATAAGAGGCCTAGGCAATACACTGATTATGAATCTTCAGATCAGGTTTCTATTTCTTCTGATTCCTCTTCTGATCAGGAATTATCTGTACCTCCCTATGAGGATTCTGATGCAGAGGAGTCTATCTCCTGAGGATTATTCATTTGGAGAAACCTTGCATACTTTGAGGGAGCATTTTCACTGGGAGAGTCAAGATTTCTCAGAATCAAAACAGAGGCTCAGGGATTTCCTTCTGCCTCAGCACAGGCCTTTAGCCATACCCCCTGTTTTAGACATTGTGGATGATGTGTTTTCAAGTCAAGCTTTGACCCCCGAACTCCTTACCTCCGGCTCCCAGCAAGCCTGACTGATATTACAGGGTCCCTGACTCTCACTAATTTTTATTTAGAAACCCTGCTGCTGATCCTGAAACTATTTCACAGGGTCCAAAGGGAGTTAAGGCCTCAACAGCAAAAAATATTACCCCCTCTGACAGAGATTCAAGGGCACTGGATAGATGGAGAAAGAAGGTTTATACATCTGCAACCTTGGCTATTAGGGCTTTAAACTGCCAGTTTCATATGCTCAAGTATCAACAACATGTTATGGGATTGCTGAAACAGAAAATGATTTCTGAATGTGCAGAAAATAAGGAATTGCAGGAATTATTGCATGCAGCTGAACAAGTTGGAAAGCATACTTTGCAATGTGGTTTTGATTCCTTAGAGGCCTCCTGCAGGGCCGCAGTTACTGGATCTGTGATTAGGAGGCATGCTTGGCTAAAAGAGCAAAATTTGCCTCATGTTAAAGCTAAATTACTGGATGCACCTTTACAGCATGATACTCTGTTTGGTATTAAGGCAGAACAGGTTTTAAAGAAAATGGAAGACAAAGCTAAGTGTATGCAAACTGTAAAAGACTTCTTACAAGTGCAGCCACCAAGATTCAGTAGACACTGGCCTACAAAAAATTGGTCCTTTCCTGTGTCAGACAGAGCTCAAAGGGGCAAATCTTCAGATACCAGTCACAAGATTCTTACAGGTCAAAGCAATGAGGTGCTTCTACCGCCAAATCTGAAGAAGATAAAGCGCAAACCTAAAGAAAACAGTCCCAGTGACTTCCCTCTGTCTTCACTGAGCACTTACCTTTTGACAGCACCCTTAGGGGGAAAATTAGCACTTTTTGCTCAAAATTGTTAGTTAATAACCCAGGACAAGTGGGTACTAAACATAGTATCACAGGAATACAGATTCCATTTCCATACTCTGCCAATGCCAAAAGGTTGGCCGAATTTGCCAAAAAATCAATGGGCAGAGGCATAGAAACAGGTTACGTCCCTCATGGATATGAGGGCCATTCAGCCAGTACCAGAACAGGAAAAAGGACAAGGATTTTCCTCAAGACTGTTCTTGGTACCCAGAAAGGACAAGGCCTGGTGGCCAATACTGGATTTATCAATTTTGAACACACACCTGGACATTCCAAAATTCAAAATGCTGACTTTGCAGCAGCTACTGCCCATGCTTGGCAAGAATGCTAGGCTGGTGACATTTGACCTAAAAGAGGCATACCTGCATGTCCCAATAAGGGAATCGTGCAGAAGATACCTCAGATTCAAGGCTGGCTTAATGCATTACCAATTCTCTGCACTGCCCTTTGGCTTATCTACTGCGCCAAGAGGCTTTACAAAGTGCCTGGCACCAATAATTGCTTTTTGCAGACAAAGAAGTATACAAATATATCCTTACTTGGACGACTGTCTCATTCAAGCAGTGAAAAAGGACATTCTTCTTCACCACCTGGCGTTTGTGAAAAGGCTTCTAACATGCCTAAGGTACACAATAAACGAAAAAAAATCACAACTGGCACCCTCTCAAAAGATAACATTCTGGGTTCAAGCTTGAATACAACTGCCCAGATGGCTTACCTCATGCCAGACAAAGGCAACTGACTACTTACTTCAAACTGATGGCAACAAAGACCCAGTTATCTGCAAGACAAATTCTGCAGGCTTTGGGCTTCATGGCATCCTGCATCCTACTTATTCCGTATGCAAGACTGCATATGAGGAAACTTCAATGGTACCTAAACGTTTATGGAGTCAACATTGTCACAGTCTGGAAACGATGATACCTCTCATTCCCTGCCTACAACAGGAGTTTCTATGGTGGGCAAAGGCATGTCACCAAAACATGGGACGGGCCTTCAGTCTACCCCCTGCCAGCCAAACCTTAACAATAGACGCATTAGATTATGCATGGGGAGCCCACATGGCGGGAAGATGCATTCAGCGTGTATGGACCCCAAAACAGATGCATCTACGTATCAACCAAAAAGAGATGCTAGCTGTTCAAAATGCCCTAACAGCCTTCAAGGACTTACTTCATCCAGGACAACTACTGATAAAGACGGATAACACCACGGTTATGTGGTATATAAACAAGCAGGGGGCACGCACTCATACCCCCTTTGCAGACTAGCCATGGCACTGTGGGACACAGCTTTGACTTACCAAATACATCTTCAAGCTCAATTCCTGCCAGGAAAACAAAATACTCTGGCAGATGATTTAAGCAGAAACCTTATGGACCCTCACGAGTGGAAACTAGATCCACAAGTCTTCAGCATGATAACAAAGAAATGGGGGAGCCCGGACATAGATCTATTTGCCTCTCCTCAAAATTATCAATTGAAAAGATTCTGCACAAGGACTTATCACAGACAAGCATGGAAAGTGGACGCCCTATCCTTCACTTGGAAAAACCTATCAGTTTACGCCTTTCCTCCTCTGCCTCTTCTTCCCAGGGTCCTACTGAAAGTCAAACAAGAGAAACCAAAGATGATACTAATTGCCCCGGACTGGCCACGCCAATACTGGTACCCAATCCTAAGGAACTAGTCTCAATACCCATCTTGGACCTTACCTCAAAGACCTCAACTACTGTCCCAGCAAAACAGTCAGATCCTGCACAATCAGCTTCACACACTGAACCTGGCAGCATGGCTGATCATGTAGTTAGACAAACAACACCTCTCAGTAAAGCTGTGATGGATGTCATTTTGGAAGCCAGAAGGCCTAGTGCTAGAAAATCTTATGCTGATAAATGGAAGAGATTCTGTGCTTGGAATCAAGCACGAGGAACCGATACAGCAGAACCAAATATTCCTCAGATATTACAATACTTGACTGAGATGCTTGACAAAGGACTATCTTTCTCATCAAATAAAATCCATGCCTCCGCCATTTCGGCTCATTATAATACAGAGCCACCAATCTTTTCTCATCCTTTACTAAAGCAGTATCTTAGAGGAGCCGAAAATTTAAGGCCTCCTAGAAGATCACCAATACCTGCCTGGGACCTCAATTATGTTTTGGAAAAGCTCACCCTGCCTCCATTTGAACCAGCTGCTACTGCTGATATAAAGTTCTTATCATGGAAAACAGCTCTGCTACTAGCAATTACTTCAGTAAGAAGAGTCTCAGAGCTACAGGCCCTCATGGCTGTGGAGTCTTTTGTCATATTTTACCCAGACAGGGTGTCTCTGAGGACCAATCCTTCATTTATGCCTAAGGTGGTTTCCAGTGTGGCTCTTAACCAAACTATTCAACTGCCAACCTTTTATCCAAATCCGCAGAAAAAGGGGGAGAGAATTCTGCATTCCTTGGACGTACACAGACAGCTAATATTCTACTTGAGCAGGACTAAAGCTCTAAGAAAAACTGAGCAATTACTAGTGACGTATGCTGCAGGATCAGAACGAAAGACTATTTCAAAGTAGATAAGCCACTGCATTTGTTTCTGCTACTTACACCATGGGAAACCTGTGCCCAAGGGCATTAGGTCTCACTCCACCAGAGCTGCAGCTACTTCAGCAGCCTTTCTCAGAGGAAAAAAAACAAAAAACAAAAAATACTTCTCCTTTCCTAAACTTTCCTAGCTAGCTGTTCCAGTGTTCAGATTTTGCTGATCCCTGGGCTTTGTATTTGGTTTCTGTGTTCCTCCATTTTCTTGTGTGGCCAGAGGTAGTTTCTTTACTCACCAGTGGGAGTGGGGAGTACTGAGCTGCTTGCTTGTCCCAAGAGGAGTGGTTAGAAGCAGCAACTAGTAATTAATTGGCCATTTTGGGTCATTTCCTGTTTTTTCCAGCCCCCTGCTATAAAGCACGCTTTGGCGGGCTTTTCTGGCATTAGAGAACTTGGCATAGCTCCTCGTGGTCCCCTGCAGAGTTCCTAAGCCAGCGGAGAGCAGAAAAAGCAACTTTCTTGATCATAAGTATTTTTTAAACTTTTTAGTTTGCATTTTTCGATCTTTTGAGCTTTTCGACTACTGTTTGTGCCTATATTACTGTTTTATTACCTTTCCTGTTTTTGTGTGCTTAAATTGTTGATTGCACTTGTTGGCTAAAGTATTGCTTAAACGTAACAAACAGGCTAATACACTCAAGTGTACCAGCCTTTGATAGCAATTTAGTCGAAAACACAGCATTTACTGCATTTTTTCTGTCTGTTTGCAAAAAACAAAAACAAAAAAAAAAAATACTTCTCCTTTCCTAAACTTTCCTAGCTAGTTGTTCCAGTGATCAGATTTTGCTGATCCCTGGGCTTTGTATTTGGTTTCTGTGTTCCTCCATTTTCTTGTGTGGCCAGAGGTAGTTTCTTTACTCGCCAGTGGGAGTGGGGAGTACTGAGCTGCTTGTTTGTCCCAAGAGGAGTGGTTAGAAGCAGCAACTAGTAATTCGTTGGCCATTTTGGGTCATTTCCTGTTTTTTCCAGCCCACTGCTATAAAGCACGCGTTAGCGCAGAGCTGCTACCGTTGCACACTAGGTCAGCGCCGGTTAATCAGATTTAAACTATTAGGGCTACCTAAAGTCCACTCTTCAAATTTTCCCTTAAAACTACCTTCCTCAAAGTATACTACTGTTCTATTTAGTGTATCCTACAACTATAAATTATCTCTACTTGACTCCCAAGTAGACTATTCTCTATCTGTATAGCCAAGCACTTGTTCCTACAGTACTTATCACCTCGATACAGCACTCTTGTTATAGAAAGTACCCCAAAAAAGCAAACCCCGTTTCTCGGTCACCCACATCCCCAGAACCTTTTTTAAGTTTTTCTGTCTATTCCTTCTAGCATGCCGAGGGATCAGTTGCTAATGTCCTCTCCTGCTCAGCTGGTGAACCTGGGAATATTGAGGCAATGTTACAATTGCCTCATGTACACAGACAACCCTCTCCTCCTCCCACAAAACACAAATACATGCGAGAGATGCAACTATACGGCCAAACTGGAGGCTGAGCTCTCAACATAGGACTGGCAAGACCAGACAGGAGGAGAAGGTAACCACACACACTATAGACCCAGTCTCACATAATACCATCACAACCTCAAATCATACACATAAACACACAAAGACATACTGAGGCTCTGATCAAAAATCTACCAAAACAGCAGAGGCCACCAAAGCAGACACCCAAACAACTACCACCTCAGAACACAACACCTGCAACACATAGACCACACAGTCAGAGTGTCAAGCAGTCACAGCCCTCAAGGCCAAACACAATGCCAGACACACTAGTCATTGGTGACTCCATAGTCAGACACACTGATGTCCCGCTCACCAGACTGAGTAAGGAGAAGGTCACAGTAAGCTGCCTGTCGGGTGCTAGAATCCGCCACATAACGCATGCACTCAGGTCTCTCAACAGCAGGTACAAGTATGACTCAATCATTGTCCATGCTGGTGTTAACGACCTGAGACGTACCTCCTTGGACTACATGAAAAGAGACATAGAGGAGCTCTCTGATTATGTAGCCCAAGCAGGTATGACCCTGACCTTGAGCAGTATCCTACCTTCATCAAGAATGATGCCACAATACAGAGATAAGATGATCAGCTTTAACAATTGGCTTAAACTCTGTTGTCATTCAAAGGGGATCCAATGTCTGTCTGCCTGGGATGACATGCTGGACAAGCCACGCTGCTTCGCAAGGGACGGCTTGCACTTGTCACCCCTGGGATTCCGGATTTTGGCAAAGGCTCTTGCCACCCCCATAGTGCCTTTTTTAGGCAATTCTCAAATTCTAAACCTACCACCGTAGAGCAAAACAAAGAAAAAAAACTAAGGGTAATGCTGCTCAATGCCAGAAGTCTCAACCTCAAGATGCACGCACTCGAGGCCCTTCTCAGTATGGAGAACATCGATGTCTGTGCTGTGACAGAAACCTGGTTCAAGGCTCCTGAGAGCACCCCAGCACTATTATATCATGCGTTCCGGCCCCAAAACCCGGACAATACCAAGAAAGGAGGAGGGGTATCCATATTCATCAAGGACACCCACACCTCAAGATTGGTGGCAACGCACGATGCATCGGAAACCATCCAGGTGCAATTAACCATAGGCAAGACTGCTCTGCAATTTGTAGCATGTTACAGGCCACCCTCGCAAACTCAGGAACCTCATATGGCCTTCCTGAAAACACTGGAGGGGATAAATGTATCTCCGAACACCATCATACTAGGTGACTTCAACTACCCTAATATAGACTGGGAACACTACTCAAGCCCAAACACTCTAGCCCAAAAGTTCCTGGAATTCATAAACTCAAATGCCATGGAACAACTAGTCACCATCCCACAAGAGGAGAAAACATACTTGATCTCATCATCACGAACATGGGAGCACAATGTGCAACGCCGAAGTATACCCCTCACTGGTGAGAACTGATCACAAACTAATCTCGCTGGAGGTCCTCATCCGCCCCACCGAAATGAAAAAGACCACAGTAAAGAACTTCTCGGAAGCCGACTTCACACTTCTAAAGACTAGTGTGGTGTCCTTTAAGCCCTGAACCGGGGTTAACATTACTCAAACCGCTGAATCACTTACAAATGCCTTCCACCAGCACCTGCAGGGCTGCATGGATCAGGCAATCCCAAGCAAAACAAAGACTCTTTGTAGCAAAGGCAAGCCCAGTCTGGTGGACCCCAGCCATAAACAAACTCTACAACAAAAGGAGAAAGCTACTACAAGATAGTGCAAAATCCTTAAAAGGTAAGACACCGCTGTTCACTACAAGTAAAAGCTAAGAGCTCTCATAAAATCATCCAAAGCTAATTTTGAGAAAAAATAGCTAAGGGCTCTAAAGACAACCATAAGGCATTCTTTAGCTATGTCAGAAACCTAGGAGGAAACTCCCAGATATGCTCAGAATTAGTTCAAAATGATGTGAAGATTACTGATCCTACAGACATTGCCAACATACTGGCTGACAGGTTCAGTGCAAACTTCTCCCTAAAGGAGAGATATCTATACCAAATGAATGTAGCCCCTCAAACAGCTCTAACGCCCAGGTGAAAACTGCTCTCTCCACGGCAAAGAACACAGCATCCATGGGACCTGATGGTGTCCTCGGCTGTGTGCTCCATGAACTCAACGAGGAATTAAACCCACAGTTAGGACAGCTGTTTAATCTTAGTCTCACCTCCGGATACGTACCCACGGAGTGGCGCACAGCGACTGTGGTCCCACTCCACAAAGGCGGTGCCTCCACCGACCCTGGAAATTACCGTCCCATTAGCTTGACAAGCCTTATCTGAAAAGCCATGGAGAGGATCATAATGGATCTCATAAATAAAGACATAGGGAATTTGCAGACTTTGGATCCAACCCAGTTTGGCTTTGTCAAAGGCAGATCATGCCTTTTAAACTTGGTTGACTTTTTCGAAACAGTCACCAAGACCATTGACGAGGGAAAGGCAGTCCATACAGCCTACCTAGACCTGGCGAAGGCTTTCGATACAATACCCCACTCGGGTATCATTGAAAAACTCATCAACTTAAATGTAAACCCATACATTACAAGATGGGTTGCAAACTGGCTGAGTGACAGAACCCACAGGGTCAGAGTTGCTGGCGCCATGTCAGACTCAAAGCTTGTCACAAGTGGTGTCCCACAGGGCTCAGTCCTGGGCCCACTCTTGTTTGGCATCTACTTTTCTGAAGTACAAGCAAACACAGGGGCGTTATGGCTGTCAAAGTTTGCAGATGTCTGCAAACTGGGCAGAGTTGAAAACACATCCGACACAGATATCCTTCAGAAGGGTCTCACATGAACGGATAACTGGTGCCAGAGCCATGGCCTAAAGTTAAATGCCAAGAAATGCATAGTCATACCCTTCGGGAAAAATAAGGTTACCCCTAGCTACCATATAGGTGGCAATCCCCTGAACACAGAAGAAGTTATCAGGGACCTGGGAACCCAGGTTGACAGTAGCCTTTCATTCGACACTCATATTGCTAAAGTAGTTAGGAAGACCTTCTACATTGCCCACCTTATCATGAAGGGATTCACATCTAGATCAAGGAAGTCATAGTCTCCTATACTCATCACTCATCAGACCAATGATCGAGTACAATGCCCCATTCGAATGTATCTGACCCGACACTTGCAGCAGCTGGAGAGGCCACAAAAGTTCCTCACCAAAAGGATAAAGGGTCTCAAAAATCTGTCTTATGCTGCCTGACTGAAAGAACTCCAGTTATATTCAGTTGCTTACCACTTGCTCAGAGGTGACCTATGCCTGACATACAAGGCCATGTCAAACCCAGATTTGATGAACATGCTTCATCTCAAAAAATCTAGATCCCTCAGAGCCACAAGGGTGGGAGACTTAAACCTCGACACGGTTATTAATAGGACGTGCTGGAGGGATAGATTCATCACCCAAAGACTTCCTATGCTGTGGAACAAAATCCCGGTATATGTGAGGCAGAGCACCTCGCTGGCCTTGTTCAAGAGGAATCTTGACCAATGGATGGGAGATCGCAGATACACCCCATGGGTTACCTCAGTGTCACTGCTCGACAGAGGCACAGCAAAATAATGGGCATAGTTTCTCCAAACTAAAGGGGTGGCGTAAGCCACAAAACTATGGGCTAGGCTTATAAATGCCCTCGGGCAGATAGCCTAGTATGAACCTATGAACCTAAGACATTCTACAGGCTGCTACTTGGAGTTCTGTTCACACCTTTACAAAGCATTATCATTTGCCTCTCTACTCTAAGTCCAGGGCAGGCTTTTCCACTGCAGTTCTAATGGGCCTTATAGCCGCACCTAATGCTGTTTAGCTCCAGCCTCCCATCCATAGCTTTGGGATTCTACCCAAATGTAATGACTGCAACAGTGAAACACGATGAACATAGTACTGTTGTGTCCACTTACCATAAATGTAGATGTTCGAGTGTATTCACTGTTGCAGTCCAGGTTACCCACCCGCCATCCCCCTTTCATTCTGGAGTTTATCTTTCCTTCTCTATCTTCTACAACCTATGTGGTGTATTTGCTTGTAGATGAAGGTAAAGTTTGTATTGATGCTTGTATATATAGTTTTTATATATATATTTTTGCTACCTTTTTGGGGGCACCTGACATCTATCTGGGGCAAGAAAAACTAAAGAAAATGGCGTCGGCTGCTTGTTTTATACCCCTGACGACCTGACGTCATGGAAGAGGAGACCGCAACCGACGCATGACCCAAGACTTTGTAATTCAGGTCGACTGAGGGCAACCTGCCAGCAGATTACCCAAATGTAATGATTGCAACAGTGAATACACTCTAACATCTACATTTATGGTAAGTGCACACAACTCTACTTTCCTGAGTCCTACAAGTTCCTTTTCATATATCCTGTTGCAGATCCACAGACCATTTCTCAGGGGCCCAAGGGCATTAAGGCTTCTACTGCTAAAAGTCCTACCCCTTCTGATAGAGATTCCAGGGCGCTGGATAGATGGGGTAAAAAGGTTTATACTTCTGCAGCCTTGGCGGTCAGAGCTTTAAACTGTCAATTTCATATGTAAAAATATCAACAGCATATTATTGGACTGCTTAAACAGAAAATGATGTTGATTCCTGATTTTGTGGAAAATAAAAGATTTACAGGATTTAATGCATTCTGCTGAACAAGTTGGAAAACATACTTTGCAATGTGGTTTTGATTCTTTAGAGGCATCCTGCAGGGCTGCTGTCACTGGGTCTGTGCTTAGAAGGCATGCTTGGCTTAAGGAGCAATCTTTGCCTGATCATGTTAAAGCGAAATTGTTGGATGCTCTTTTAAATCAGGATCGCCTGTTTGGCAATAAGGCTGAAGAAGTTCTAAAAAAGATGGAAGATAAAGCTAAATCTATGCAAACTGTTAAAGATTTCTTACAAATACAACCTCCAAGATTTAGTAGGCACTGGCCTACTAGGAATTGGTCTTTTCCAGCCCCTTCTAGATCCTCTCAAGCCAAACCCAGACACAGCAAAAACCCACGGGACTGTCAGAACTAAGCAGTGGGGGGCCTCCACTTCCAAATCTGGAAATAACAAGACACCCCCCTATGGTAAACAGTTTCAATTACTTCTTTTTAACGGTACCAAGCACTTACCTTTTAACCGCCCCTTTGGAGGAAAGATTGCTCTTCATGCAAAGAACTGGGAACTCGTAACCCAGGACAAATGGGTTTTAAATATAGTGTCCCAGGGATACAGACTTCATTTCCACACGTTGCCAACACCAAACGGGTGGCCAGACCTGCCCCCAAATCAGTTGGCAGAGGCTCAAAAACAAGTACTTTCCCTCTTAAACATTGGGGCTATACAACTGGTACCAGAAGAGGAAAAGGGACAAGGTTTCTATTCCAGGCTTTTTCTGGTACCCAAAAAAGACAAATCATGGCGTCCAATCCTGGTCCTGTCTACTCTAAACACCTTTCTGGAAATTCGAAAATTCAAGATGGTGACTCTTCACCAGTTACTTCCTATGATATGCAAAGATGCCTGGCTGGCAACTCTAGATTTAAAAGAAGCATACCTGCACATCCCAATCGGAATCTTGCAGAAGATACCTACGCTTCAAAGCAGGCTACTTGCATTATCAGTTCTCTGCACTTCCCTTTGGCTTGTCTACTGAGCCCAGGGTATTCACAAAGTGCCTGGCTCCAGTTATTGCATTTTGCAGGCAAAGAAATATTCAAATATATCCATACCTGGACGATTGTCTAATTCAGGCAGAAAACCAGGACATACTTTTAAATCATCTGGCATTTGTAAAAAGGGTTCTGACTTGTCTGGGGTACACCATAAACAAATAAAATCACAACTGATACCCTGTCAACAGATTACATTCCTGGGTGCAAACTTGAATACAACTGCCCAGATGGCTTTCCTCACGCCAGAGAAGCAAATTAATTTGGTAACTTACTTTAAACAAGTGGCCACAAAAACCCTGCTATCTGCAGACAAATACTGCAAGCCTTGGGGTTCACGGCCTCCTGCATTCTTCTAATTCCATATGCAAGACTGCATATGAGGAAATTACAGTGGTACTTAAAATGTCTATGGAGTCAACATTGTCACAGCCAGGAAACAATGATTCCTATCATACCTTGCCTACGCCTGTAGTTTCTTTGGTGGGCAGAGGCCTGCCACCAAAACAAGGGACTACCATTCACACTACCCCCTGCCGCCTAAACCCTAACTATAGATGCATCAGACTAATCATGGGGGGGCTCACCTGGCAGGGAAGTGCATTCAGGGCAAATAGAACCCAAATCAAATACACCTTCATATCAGTCAAAAGAAATGTTAGCTGTACACACTGCTCTGACAGCCTTCAAGGACTACCTTCTTCCAGGATAACTAATGGTAAAGACAGACAACACCACGGTTATGTGGTACATAAACAAGCAGGGGGGGGGAGTACACATTCCTACCCCCTCTGCAGACTAGCCATGGCATTATGGAATACAGCCTTGAGCTACCAAGTGCACTTACAAGCTCAATTCCTGCCAGGAAAATTGAACACACTGGCAGACGGACTAAGCAGAAAACTCATGGACCCACACGAATGGCAACTGGAACCACAGATTTTCAACATGTTGACAAACAAATGGGGAAGCCCAGACATAGATCTGTTTGCCTCCCCCCAGAACTACCAGTTGGACAAGTTTTGCACAAGGACTCCCCACAAACAAGCATGAAAAGTGGATGCTGTCTCCTTCAGCTGGAAAAACCTATCAGTCTACGCTTTTCCCCCCTCTGCCTCTGCTCTCCAATTTTCTGCTGAAAGTCAAACAGGACAAACCAAGGATGATTTTGATTCCTCCAGACTGGCCGTGCCAACACTGGTATCCACTCCTGTGCAGTGTGTCGCAAGTATCTCCATGGCACCTGCCTCGGACACCTTCCCTGCTTTCTCAGCAGGAGAACCAAATTCTGCACCCTCAGCTTCCAACATTGAACCTTGCAGCCTGGCTAATCACTTAAATTCACCCTTATCCCTCAGCAAGCCTGTAATGGATGTCACCTTGGAGGCTAGAAGACCTAGTACTAAAAAATCTTATGCTGACAAATGGAAAAGATTCTGTGCCTGGAACCAATCTTTAGGGATGAGCACAGCAGCACCCAATTTACCTCAGATTTTGCAATACTTAAACTGAGATGCTTCACAAGGGCCTGTCTTTTTCCTCTATTAAAATCCACGCCTCAGCTATTTCAACTCACTATAACACAGAACCCCCACCCCTCTTCTCTCATCCTCTGCTCAATCAGTATCGCAGAGAAGCAAAGAATTTGAGACCACCCAGGAGAGCTCCTGCCCCTGCATGGAACATTAACTTTGTTTTGGAGAAACTCACTTTGCCTCCTTTTGAGCCAGCTGCTACTGCAGACTTAAAATTTCTTTCTTGGAAAACAGCCTTCCTTTTACCAATTACTTCAGCTAGAAGGATATCTGAATTACAGGCTCTTACGGCAGTGGAGCCTTTCATCATCTTTCATGCGGACAGGGTATCTCTCAGGACCAATCCATCCTTCATGCCCAAGGTGGTTTCCAGTGTGGCTCTTAATCAGTCCATTCATTTGCCAACCTTCTTTCCCAATCCACAGAACAAAGGGGAACGGATTCTGCATTCCTTGGATGTGCACAGGCAACTTAGATTCTACTTGGACAGGACTAAATCTCGAAGAAAATATGAACAATTGCTGGTAACATTTGCTGCAGGGTCAGAGGGGAAGGCTATTTCAAAACAAACCATTTCCAAATGGATAAGCCATTGCATTCATTTCTGCTATAAGCACCATGGGAAACCTATCCTCCAGGGGATCAGATCTCACTCCACCAGGGCTGCATCTACTTCTGCAACCTTTCTCAGAGGTGTTCCTACCAGGGATATTTTACAAGCTGCCAGCTGGAGTTCTGTTCATACTTTCACCAAGCATTATCATTTACCAATTTTCTCTAAATCCAGAGTTGGCTTTGTCACTGCTGTCTTGCAGGGCCTTATAGCTGGCCCTAATGCTGTATAAACCCCTCCTCCCAACCATAGCTTTGGGAATCTACACAAATGTAATGACTGCAACAGTGAAACACGAAGAACATAGTACAGTTGTGTACACTTACCATAAATGTAGATGTTCGAGTGTATTCACTGTTGCAGTCCTGGTTACCCTCCCTCCAGCCCCCTACTTTTCTTTGGCTATACCTCTACTTTTCTTTACTATGCTTAAAAACCTTTTTAGTGTATTTGCTTTTGGTTTGAGGTATAATTTTGTGTTTTTAATTTTATTTGCTCCCCATTAGGGGGGCACCTGACATCTGGGGCAAGAAAAACTGATGTAATGGCGTCGGCTGCATGTTTTATACCCCTGACGATCTGACGTCATGGAGGAAGGGACAGCAACTGACTCAGGACCCAAGACTTTGTTAATCAGGCTGACTGAGGGCAAAATGCCAGCAGATTACCCAAATGTAATGACTGCAACAGTGAATACACTTGAACATCTACATTTATGGTAAGTATACACAACTGTACTTTCCTGGAGGCTTTTGGGTCTGACCAATCGACTTCTTCGGTGACCCCCCCCCCCCACCAGCCGATGAGCTCATTGACTTAGTCTCTCAACAGGAATGGAAGGAACCGAGCACTGTTGAGTCAATACCTAAGAGACCGGGTAAGATTCTTGCCCCCCCCCCCCAAAGACCATGCGCACTGGAGAAAAGGAGTTCCTGTTAGTGCCATGGGTGTTGCTGCAGCAGCTACAAGAAAGGAACTAACAGAATAAATTTCCTCTGTTCATCCCTGCACCAGAGAGCCTGGCTAGCTATCACAAAAGATCTGTGGGCACAGAGCATGACAGCCAGAAGTTATACCATACCAAACCATTTTCCATAGCCCCTGTCACAGTTCTGAGGAAAATCCTTGATGTTCCTCCCAGTCACAGGGAAGCAGCTTCTCTAGAAATAAAAAAGCTACTAGAAAAAGAGTCATCCAATAGGTACCATAGACCAGAGAGGGTCCGGGACTTACTCAAGATTCTTCTTGGTGCCAAAAAAGGCAGGAGACTTGAGAACAATTTTGGGTCTCAGTAAGTTAAATCAGTTTGTTCAGTATACAAAGATGTTCTTCATCTCACATTGCTGCAGTCCTTACACTTGGGTAGTCCGCTGTCCTCGGTCGGCCCGAATATCAAAGTATAAGGCTGACGTCGGTCAAGGCGCATTTGACTGACATCAGGACGTCAGGGTACAAATGCGCATGACCGACGTCATATCCTCAGTCTTTTTTGCCGCATGGTCCGATGCAGAAGCAGCATTGCAAGTGCCGGTTGGCGTTCTGAAATTTTTCGATTCCGGAGTTTCAGACCGAGTCAAAGTTGGCTAAGTACCCCGTTGGGGAATATTTTGGTTTTTTTCTTGCCTCAGTGGTTTACCGGATGTCAGAAAAAGTGAATAATTGTATTTCTTGTGGGAAACAGATACCGCATAGAGACTATCATACTTTGTGTATTCCTTGTTTAGGGCCTGAGCACGACGTTGTTGGGTGTCGCTCTTGTGCTAGATTCAATACAGAGAAGGTTGGATTGTGCCAGGTTAGTCTTTGGGAAGCGGTGCAATTATAAAATGCTGTCGGATGCTCCGACGCCCGCTTCTTCGAAGAAGCGCAAGGACAAAGCAATTAAGCCTAGGCTAGAAGAACCGTCTGTACCGGACGCCGGTTCTTTAGAGGTGTCGGTGGAGCCGGTGGTTCCACCGGAGGTTTCTTTGGGTTCCCAGGGAGAGCCTTTGTTATTGCAGGATGTGGCCTCTCAGGAGGCAGGTCAGGCTGAAGGGGCTTCTCAGGTTACTATACTCCCCTCCCTTCCTAGGGTGGTTAGGCCCTCCTTCTGTTTCCAAGGCTTCTCCCAGAGGCAGGCCAGGTTTAGCTTCAGTTGGTGTCACCCCTAGTTCTTCAGGAACTGTGCCCAAGAAGCATATGCTTAAAATGGCAGAAGATTTGATTACTTTGATTAGGGTTCTTTGCCCCTCCTGATAAGAGACCTAGGGTGGAGCCTGAGCTAGGAGTTTTGAGCAGGCTTGGATGTTTCAGAGTCTTGGCTGAAGACTTGCAGGAGTATTCTCCTTATTCTGATTCTGATGTGGATGATTCTACTCCTTCTGCTTCTCCTCCTGAGGATTTTTCTTTTCAGAAACTCTTCATTCCATGAGGGAGCATTTTAAGTGGGAAGGTCAGGACTTCTCTGATTCCAGGAAAAGGCTTAGGAATTTTTGTTTTACCCCAGCATAGGCCTTTGGCTATACCTCCTGTTTTGGATGTGGTGGAAGATGTTTTACAGAGGCTTCTCTTAATCCTGATTCTTTGCCTCCTGCTCCTGTTAAACCGGATAGGTATTACAGGGTGCCTGAAGCTCATAAGTATCTTTTTAAGAGTCCTAGGGCAGATCCAGAAACTGTTAGTCAGGGGCCTAAAGGTGTTAAGGCTTCTGTTGTCAAGAATCCGGTTCCTTCAGATAAAGAGGCCAGGGCTTTGGATAGATGGGGAAAGAAAGTTTATACTTCTTCCACTCTAGCTATGAGGGCTTTGAATTGCCAGTTTCACATGTTGAAATACCAAAACTATCTCCTTTCACAATTGAAGTCTAAGGTTGATGCTCTGGCGGAAGGTATTGATTGTAAAGAGTTGCAAGATTTAGTACATGTTTCTGAACAGGTGGGTAAGCATTCTTTGCAATGTGGTTTTGATGCTGTACAGGCCTCGTCTAGGGTGGCTGCCACTGGGTCAGTTCTTCAGGCACGCCTGGCTGAGAGATCAGAATTTATCTGACCATGTTAAAACAAGGATTTTAGATGCTCCTTTACAATCTGATGTGTTGTTTGGTTCTCCTGTTGAGACAGTTTTAAAGAAAATGGAAGACAAGGCTAAGTCTATGCAGACTGTTAAAGTTTTTTGCAGGTTCAGCCCCCAAAGTTTAGTAGAAATTGGCCTACTAAGGGGTGGACGTATCCTTCTTATCATTCCCAGTCTAGGAGTACATCTAGACGTGGTAGGGGCAGAGCTCAGGCCTCTTTCACGCCTAGCACAGGGACTTCTCCTGCACAGTCTTGGTGAGGGCAGGGGTCAGTCCTTTCGTAAACAGACCCAATGACCTACCTTTTCAGCTGCCAGAGCCTTCTGTCTGGCAGCACCTTTGGGAGGAAGGTTGGCACTTTTCAAAGAAAATTGGAGTTTAATTACCCAAGACAGATGGGTATTGGATATCATACACCACGGTTACAGGTTTTATTTCCATACCTTGCCTCCTTTCAAAGGCATGCCAGACGTTCCTCCTCCACAAAGAATAGAGGCTCACAAGCAAATTTCTCTGTTACTCCAAATAGGGGCCATTCAGCCGGTCCCTATGCCAGAAGTGGGCCTAGGATTTTATTCTCGCCTGTTCCTAGTACCAAAGAAAGGGAACACGTGGAGACCAATTTTGGACTTGTCTATCCTCAACACTTATCTGGACATTCCCAAATTCAAAATGTTAACGTTGCAGCCGCTTTTACCTCTGCTGGGCAAAGATCATTGGATGGTAACTTTGGATCTCAAGGAGGCTTATCTTCATGTTACTATCAGACTGAGTTGCAGGAAGTATCTGCGTTTTCGAGCTGGGACTTCTCATTATCAGTTCTCTGCATTGCCCTTTGGCTTATCTACTGCGCCCAGGGTGTTCACGAAAGTTCTGGCTCCAGTGATAGCTTTCCTCAGGTTAAAAGGAATGCAGATCTATCCTTATTTGGACGATTGCCTGATTCTGGCTCAAGGAAGGGACGAGCTTCTTCATCATTTGGATTATGTGATAGCAGTGCTAAGATGCCTGGGGTATTCTGTGAACGAAATAAAGTCCAGTCTAGTACCCTCTCAGGACATGTGCTTTCTGGGTGTGAGACTGAATACAGCATCCCAGATGGCCTTTTTGACCCCGGACAAACAAAATAATCTTTCCCTTTACTTTCATCAGTTGTCTCATCAGTCCAGGCTGACTGCAAGGACAGTCCTTCAAGCCTTGGGGTTCATGGCATCTTGTATTCTGGTGCTTCCCAATGCCAAACTGCATATGAGGAAGCTACAATGGTATCTCAAAAATGTATGGACACAGCACTGCCAGGATTTGGACACTGTCATTCAAATAATACCTTGCATTCAAAAGGAATTTTTGTGGTGGGCTCAGGAATGTCACCTAAACAAGGGACTCTCTGTGACCCGGCCAGAGGCGAGTCAGATTCTAACGACAGATGCCTCAGACAAAGCTTGGGGAGCTCATCTGAATGGAAAGTGGATACAAGACAAGTGGCCTGCCAGACTACAACATCTACATATCAACTTGAAAGAGATGTTAGCAGTCCAGTTTGCATTAATAGCTTTCAAGGATTTACTTCTTCCAGGGCAGGTGTTGATTCTAACAGACAACACAACTGTCATGTGGTACATCAACAAGCAAGGCGGAACACATTCTTATCCCCTATGCAGGCAAGCAATGATTTTGTGGGAGACTGCTCTCAGTTTACAGCTAAATCTTCAGGCAAGGTTTCTGCCGGGAGCAAAGAACTCCTTAGCAGATGTGTTGAGCAGACAAATTATGGATCCCCACGAGTGGAAATTGGATCCTCATGTATTTCAGAAATTGACAGTGTCATGGGGAACTCCAGACATAGATCTGTTCGCTTCTCCACTAAACCACCAGCTGCCAAAGTTTTTCACAAAAAGGTTTCATCCCACAGCTTGGAAAGTGGATGCTCTTTCTTTCAATTGGAGCAATCTTCATGTGTATGCCTTTCCGCCTCTGCCTCTCCTCCCAAAGGTACTACTAAAGGCCAGACAAGACAAGCCAAGGATGATTTTGATAGCTCCAGATTGGCCTCGACAGCATTGGTACCCATTACTGAGAAGCCTGGTACGGAAACCTCCATGGCCTTTGCCTTGATTCCACACCTGTTGTCTCAGGAGGACAGTCATTTGCTCAATGTCAAGCTTCACTCTCTGCACCTAACAGCCTGGCATATTCTGTCTTGAACCATAGTGGGCCTCCACTTCCACAGCAAGTTTTGAATGTTATTTTGGAAGCTAGAAGACCTAGTACAAGGAAAGTGTACGCAGATAAATGGAAGAGATTTTTATTTTGGAGTGCAGCAAAGGATTTTGATGTTTCTGAGCCTAATTTGAGTGTGGCTCTTCAATATCTTACTGAGTTACTGGACAAAGGTTTGTCCTTCTCTTCTATTAAGGTTCATGCTGCAGCAATTTCGGCTCACTATGATTGTGACCCACCATTGTTTTCTCATCCTTTGTTCAAGCAATTTCTTAGAGGGGCAAAGAATATAAGACCCCCACGAAGAGCTCCTACTCCTGCTTGGGATCTCAATTTTGTGTTGGAGAAACTCACTCTACAACCTTTTGAGCCTGCAGCTACTGCTGAATTGAAATATTTATCATGGAAGACTGCTTTTTTGTTGGCTATTACCTCTGCAAGAAGGGTTTCTGAGCTGCAGGCCCTTATGGCGGTTGAGCCTTTCTTAATTTTCCATAAGGATAGGGTATCTTTACGTACTAATCCTTCCTTTATGCCTAAAGTGGTTTCTAGTGTGGCTTTAAACCAAACTATTCATTTGCCAACTTTTTATACAAACCCCCAAAATAAAGGGGAAAAGATTTTGCACACTTTAGATGTACACAGGCAGTTGCCGTATTATTTGGACAGAACTAAAGGGTTCAGGCAGTCTCAGCAGTTATTTGTTTCTTTTGCTTTGAGTTCTCAGGGCAAGCCTGTGTCAAAACAAACTATTTCTAAGTGGATTGGGTTTTGCATTGCTTTCTGTTATTCCCATCATGGCAAGGAAATTCCAGCTGGGATTAGGCCTCATTCCACTAGGGCTACTGCCACTTCGACAGCTTTTTGAGGGGTGGCAACTAAGGATATTTTGGAGGCAGCTACTTGGAGTTCAGTGCATACTTTCTCTAGGCATTATCACCTGCCACTTTACTCTAAATCCAGGGCTGGTTTTGCCACTGCTGTTTTGCAGGGCATTTTGGCAGCTCCTGCTTCCTTATAGTTTGGCCATCCTCCCTTACCTCTGCTTTGGGATTCTACCCAAGTGTAAGGACTGCAGCAATGTGAGATGAAGAACATAGTACAGTTTTGTACCTACCATAAATGTAGATGTTCAAGATCCACATTGCTGCAGTCAATTTACCCTCCCTCCTTCCCTCTGTAGTTAGAGGCGGTTGTGTGGGTTGGGTTGTAAATAGGGTGTATATTGTATATATTGTACATATTTTTAGTGCTAGGATGGTTGGTTGTTGGTTTGCTGTCTTTTGGTTTTGGCCTTTATTTCTAGGGTCTTCTGACATCTGGGGCAAGAAAAGACTGAGGATATGACGTCGGTCATGCGCATTTGTACCCTGACGTCCTGATGTCAGTCAAATGCGCCTTGACCAACGTCAGCCTTATACTTTGATATTCGGGCCGACCGAGGACAGCGGACTACCCAAGTGTAAGGACTGCAGCAATGTGGATCTTCGAACATCTACATTTATGGTAGGTACAAAACTGTACTTTTTGGATGGTCACGGTTCAGTCCATTTTGCCTCTGCTGTAGAAGGACGACTAGGTTTATTCTATAGATCTTCAGGATGCATACTATTCACATCAAAATGAACAGACGCTCTGGGAGATACCTACTCTTTTGGCTGGGAGCCAGTCCTTACCAGTTCAGAGCACTTCCCTTTGGTGTCACCACAGCCCCCAGGGTGTTCACCAAATATACGGCAGTGGTAGCAGCTCACTCGAGACTGCTGAGATTCGGGGTGTCTCCGTATCTAGGCAACTGGTTCCTTACTGCCACAACCAGGGATTAACTAATGCAAGGAAACGACTGCTTGCTCCAGTTGTGTTCTCATCTGGGAATAGCAGTCAGTTGCAGCAAATTTCAACTTACCCCAGTGCAGAGTCTGGAGTTCACAGGGGCATGTTTGAACACAGTCAGATAGCCTGTCTTCCCTCTTCTTGTATTAACACTCTATAGTTCAGGTAAAGAAAGTGATACAAAATTCATCTATTCCAGCCCCTCTGATCCTACAGGCTTTGGGTTCCATGGCAACAACTATCACCTTTGTTCCATTGGCCAGGTTCCATACGAGTATCCTTCAGTGACCCTGTCAACTCAAAGGTCCAAAGTTCATCGTGTTTCACTGCTGCAGTCATTACACTTGGGTTATCCTGCCGTGAGGCGGTCCCGCAGTCGGCCAGAGTTCCAAAGTCTTGGTCTGGCGTCGGTTGCTGTCGCTTCTTCCCTGACGTCAGTGCGTCAGGGGTATATTAGGTGCAGCCGATGCCATTTTCTTCAGTTTTTCTTGTCGCGCGGTGCCCAAAGCAAAAGCAGTTCGCAAGTGCCGGTCGGCCGACTCCTGAGATTTTCAATTTGAATTTCAGAACCGAAGTCTTCAATAAAGCTAAGTACCCCGTTGGGGAAACTTTTTCTTGCCTCAGTCCGATGTCAGTAAAAGTTAATTGTATTTCTTGTGGGAAGCAAATACCTCATAAAAATTTTCATTCTTACTGTATTCCATGCCTAGGCCCAGACCACGACGTCACTAGTTGTCGGTTTTGTGCTAGATTTAACAAGCGCACTATTAAACGTCAGTTTGACTTTGCCCGACATTATTTTGGTCGAAGGTTCAATTATACCATGCCGTCGGAACAACCAACGACCGGAATACACAAAAAGCGCAAAGACAAGGATAAGGACAGGCATCCAAGGCCCAAAACTGACGATGAAACCTCTTCTAGGCCAGTCGCCGGTTCTCCGGTTTTCAGTGAGGCGCCTTCGCAGCCCCTGACAACCGCTACCTCATAACCACAGGCCGCCTCCAACTCCCACGTGGAGATGGCTAGGCCTCTGGATGCTCAAGATTTGGGGCCTGCAGATACTAACCCTTCAGAAGGGTCTGGAGCCGCTGAGCAGGCATCGGCTTCTGAGGGTGTTTTCAGACCTTCTCAGCTTACAATCAAATCTACAGCCAAGGCTAAAACTCCTTTAAAGACAAAGAAGCAAGTGCAGCATTCACCTGGACAGGCCTCCATGCCTAAAAAACAGATGCTCAAAATGGCCGAAGACTTAATTACTGATAGCCAGAAGTTATACCATACCAAACCATTTTCCATAGCCCCTGTCACAGTTCTGAGGAAAATCCTTGATGTTCCTCCCAGTCACAGGTTCCCATCCCCCTCCTGATAAAAGGCCTAGGCAGGATGCAGACTATGACTCCTCTGACCAGGTTTCCATTTCTTCGGATTCCTCTTCAGATCAGGGATACTCTTTACCCCCCTATGAGGATTCTGATGCTGAAGAATCTATTCCTTCAGCCTCTCCTCCAGAGGACTATTCTTTTGGGGAAACTTTACATACCATGAGGGAGCATTTCCATTGGGAGGGCCAGGATTATTCAGAATCCAAGAAAAGGCTTAGAGATTTTCTTTTATTGCCTCAGCACACGCCCCTTGCTATTCCGCCCGTGTTAGACATTGTGGGTGATGTGTACTCTGAATCCAGTTTAAATCCTGATTCTTTGCCCCCTGCTCCAGTCAAACCAGACAGATACTACAGAGTCCCTGACTCTCACAAATTTCTTTATAAAAACCCTGTTGCTGACCCAGAAACTATTTACCATGGTCCCAAAGGGGTAAAGGCTTCCACGGCTAAAATTCCAGTTACCTTTGACAGGGATTCTAGAGCATTAGACAGATGGGGGAAGAAAGTTTACACTTCTGCAACTTTAGCAGTGAGGGCTTTAAATTGCCAGTTTCATATGCTTAAATATCAACAATATTTAATGTCTCTGTTAAAACAGAAAATGCTTACAAATGCAGAACATCCTGACTATAAGGAAATGCAGGATTTATTGCATGCAGCTGAACAAGTGGGAAAACATACTTTGCAATGTGGTTTTGATTCATTAGAGGCTTCATGTAGAGCAGCAGTTACAGGATCTGTGATTCGAAGGCATGCTTGGTTAAAAGAACAAGGTTTACCTGATCATGTCAAAGCAAAATTATTGGATGCACCTTTGCAGCAGGATGTCTTATTTGGTGATAAGGCAGAAGAGGTATTAAAGAAAATGGAGGATAAGGCAAAATCTATGCAAACAGTGAAGGATTTCTTACAGGTACAGCCACCTCGATTTAGCAGAAATTGGCTTACAGAAAAATGGTCCTTTCCAGTGTCAGACAGACCACAAAGGGGCAGATACAGACGTCCAAGAGGCAGATCTCAGCCCCAAGGCTTTTACAGACCTCGACAATGGGGAGCTTCAACCCCAAAAGGAGGGGAAGACAGGTCACAACCTTATAGGAAACTGTCCCAATGACTTCCCCCTTCAAATGCCAAGCACTTTCCTTTTGGCAGCCCCTTTGGGGGGACAACTAGCACTTTTTCATCAAAATTGGCATATGATCACCCAGGACAAATGGGTTCTGAATATTGTGTCTCAAGGTTACAGGTTCCACTTTCACACTTTACCAAGGCTAAAAGGAATGCCATACCTGCCACAAAATCAATGAGCAAAGGCTCAAAAACAAATTTCAGCCCTCGTGGACATGAGAGCTATTCAAAAAGTGCCACAACAGGAGCAAGGACAAGGATTTTACTCAAGACTCTTTCTGCTCCCCAGAAAGGACAAAGCCTGGAGACCCATTCTGGACCTTTCCTCTCTAAATACTTACCTGGATGTTCCGAAATTCAAAATGTTGACACTACAGCAGCTTCTTCCCATGCTGGGCAAGAAGGCTTGGCTCGTTACTTTGGACCTCAAGGAGGCATACCTGCATGTCCCTATCAGGCAAAATTGCAGAAGATACCTCAGATTTATAGCTGGTTCAATGCATTACCAATTCTCTGCACTGCCCTTTGGCTTATCTACTGCGCCCAGGGTCTTCACAAAATGCCTGGCACCAGTAATTGCATTTTGCAGACAAGGAATTCAAATTTACCCATACTTGGGCAACTGCCTTATTCAAGCAGAAAGCAAGGATATTCTTCTAAAGCATCTGGCGTTTGTAAAAAAATTGCTAATTTGCCTAGGGTACACAGTAAACGAAAAGAAGTCAAAACTAGTCCCCTCACAAGAGATAATATTCCTGGGTGCCAGCTTAAATACAATGGCCCAGATGGCTTATCTCATGCCAGACAAGCAAGGACAACTGACTCAATACTTTCAATTGATGGCAACAAAAACCCAACTCCCTGCAAGAAAAATTCTGCAGGCCATAGGGCTCATGGCTTCTTGCATACTACTAATTCCATATGCCAGACTGCATATGAGGAAATTACAATGGTACCTAAAGAGTGTTTGGTCTCAACACTGTCACAGTTTGGAAACAGTAATACCACTTATTACTTGCCTTCAACATGAGTTTCGATGGTGGGCACAAGCATGTCACCTCAACAAGGGACAGCCTTTCACTCAACCCACAGCCAGGTAAACACTGACAACAGATGCTTCAGACTACGCCTGGGGAGCACACATGGCAGGAAAATGTATTCAGGGCAAGTGGGCCGCAGAACAAAGGCATCTTCACATCAATCAAAAAGAGATGCTAGCTGTACAAAATGCCCTTACAGCTTTCAAGGACCTTCTGCATCCGGGACAACTATTACTATAAACAGACAACACCACAGTTGTGGTACATAAGCAAGCAATGGGGCACTCATTCATATCCCCTCTGCAGACAAGCCATGACCTTGTGGAACACAGTTCTAACCTATCAAGTTCATCTGCAAGCACAATTCCTGCCAGGAGAGAAAAATACTTTGGCAGACAACTTAAGCAGAAACATCATGGATCCGCACGAGTGAAAATTAAATCCACAAATATTCAGCATGATAACACAAAAATGGTGGAGCCCGGACATAGATATGTTTGCCTCCCCCAATGAATTGCCAGCTGCAGAAATTCTGCACAAGGACCTACCACACACAAGCATGGAAAGTGGATACTCTCTCATTCTGCTGGAAAAACCGACAAGTATATGCGTTCCCACCACTGCCTCTCCTTTCAAAGGTACTCCTAAAAGCCAGACAAGAAAAGCCAAAAATGATCCTGATTGCCCCAGACTGGCCACGCCAGCACTGGTACCCAATCTTAAAGAACTTAGCACAAGGCCCACCATGGATTTTACCTCAAATTCCACACCTTCTGACTCCGCAAAACAATCAGATACTTCACAGCCAGCTCATAACTTTAAACCTGGCTGCATGGCAGATTCCTTAGTCAAGCAGACAACACCTCTCTTTAAAGCTGTTATGGATGTCATTTTGGAGGCCAGGAGGTCTAGCACCAGGAAATCCTATTCAGAAAAGTGGAACAGATTCTGTGCCTGGAACCAGGCTCAAAGCTTTGACCCTCTTGTCCCAAATATTCCTCCGATATTACAATATTTAACTGAGATGCTGGACAAAGGCCCATCTTTTTCATCCATTAAGATCCACGCCTCTGCCATCTCTGCTCAGTACAACACAGATCCGCCAATTTTCTCTCATCCTTTGCTAAAACAGTACCTCAGAGGGGCTAAAAACATAAGACCGCCCCATAGAGCACCAACTCCAACTTGGGACCTCAACTTTGTCGTGGAGAAATTAACTTTACCTCCTTTTGAACCAACCAATTCAGCAGAATTAAAATATGTGTCATGGAAAACTGCTCTGCTTCTGGCAATAACCTCAGCATGAAGAGTATCAGAGTTACAGGCACTAATGGCAGTGGAACCTTTCATCATTTTTCATCAAGACAGGGTGTCTTTAAGAACAAACCCTACTTTTATGCCAAAGGTGGTATCAAGTGTGGCTCTAAACCAAACTATTTACTTGCCAACATGTTATCCAAATCCCCAGAATAAAGGGGAGAGACTTTTGCATTCCTTGGACATACACAGACAGTTAAGCTTTTACTTGGACAAAACAAAAGCTTTCAGGAGAACTGAGCAATTGTTTGTAGCATATGCTGCAGGATCACAGGGAAAAGCTATTTCTAAACAGACCATCTCAAAATGGATAGGGCACTGTATACGTTTCTGCTACACACAACATGGGAAAGCGGTACATAGCAACATTAGGTCTCATTCCACCAGGGCTACAGCCACTTCAACTGCCTACCTCAGAGGAATACCTACCAAGGATATTTTGGAAGCTGCAACTTGGAGTTCAGTGCATAGCTGCAACTTGGAGTTCAGTGCATACCTTTACCAAGCATTACCACCTGCCTCTTTACTCTAAATCCAGAGCTGGCTTTGCCGCTGCAGGGCCTTATAGCCACCCCTAATCCTTTATAGAACTAGCCACCCAACCTCAGCTTTGGGATTCAACCCAAGTGTAATGACTGTAGCAGTGAAACACGATGAACATAGTACAGTTTTGTACCTACCATAAATGTAGATGTTCGAGTGTATTCACTGCTGCAGTCCAGGTTACCCACCCTGTATCCCCACTTTCTTACCTGGGACTTATCTATACCTCACTAACCTATGCAACCTATGTGGTGTATTTGCTTATAACTGAAGGTATTGTTGTTTATTTTATGTGTATGCTTTTTAGCAATATTTTTTGCCAACCTTTTTGAGGGCACCTGACATCTGGGCCAAGAAAAACTGAAGAAAATGGCGTCGGCGCACTGACGTCAGGGAAGAAGCGAAAGCAACCAACGCCGGACCAAGACTTTAGAACTCTGGCTGACTGCGGGACCGCCTGACAGCAGGATAACCCAAGTGTAATGACTGCAGCAGTGAATACACTCGAACATCTACATTTATGGTAGGTACAAAACTGTACTTTCTCCAGCATCCATTTTCCATGCCAATCAGCATCACTCACGCATGCAAAAGATATTTTCTGTGTGGATTGATTCAAAACAGTTGCACAAAGGCCGTCTGTTCTTCCCCTTCCCAAGGCCATGGTGACCATGGATATATCCCAGCTTGGTTGGGGGGGGGGCACTACTTGGGAAGGACAGTCCAAGGGACGTGGTTTCCCCCCAAAGAAGCCAAGACACATATCAGTGTCCTGGAGATGAGGGCTTTCCTCCCAGCATTGCAGGCCTTTCAAGACACTGTCACTTTTGGGACTTTTATTATTCAACTGGACAATATGTCAGTAGTCTGGTACATAACAAACAAGGGGGAACCAACTGTTACCTTCTTTATTGAGAAGCTTTGAGAGTTTGACAAAGGGTGATCTCTTCCAGTCACTTTCTAATAATGCACATCCTGGAGAGCTCCAGCGTGATTGCAGATAAAATAAACAGGTCCATTCTGACGCCTCATGAGTGGTCTCTCAATGTCAATGTGATGGAAAAAAATTTTCATCAGTGGGGTCAGCCATGCTGCGATCTTTTTGCCTCTTCCCTCAACAAGTGGACTTCTGTATGCTTTTCCACCCTTACCACTAACTTCCACATTTGTAGGTTCATAGGTGTGTACTAGGCTAATGGCCCTGGAGCCTTTACAAGCCTAGCCCATAGGATTGCCCTGGTATTGTGCTACCCAACCTTAGTTCCCAGTGCCTCTGTCGAGTAGAGCCACTGGTGTGATCCCCAGGGTGAATTTTCTATTTCCCATCCACTCATCAAGATTTCTCTTGAAGACAGCCAGTGAGACGCTCCGCTTGACATATATGGGAAGTCTGTTACATAGCATGGGCAGTCTCTGGGTTATGAACCTGTTCCTCCAGCTTGTTCTGTTGATTGTGGTAATGAGGTTGAGGTCTCTGGAGCATGTAGTGCGGAGGGATTGGGATTTCTTTCGATTTAGCATTTCTTCAGAAAGCAGTTTGGTTGAAGACAACAGATGTTAAGTTGTCTATCTCGCCTTCATTCTTGCTGGATGGGGTTCGGAGCCGACCTCGGCTCCGACTCGGCCACTCTAAAAGCTCGAGAGTTGGTTCCACCGGCTCGAGGCTCCCCTTATATCCCACAATTCTAGGCGTGAGTTACCTCAGATCTCGTTTGCCGCTACAGCGATCGAGGTGTTGGTTTTCTACCGGCTTCTTGGTAAGTAACTTTGAATCAAAGTTAGTGTACTTAAACCCCTTTAATTTTAATTTTATCACTTGTTTCCTTTAGTTTAGTGGATTCCCTCCTACTTTCTATCTAAAATCCCTTTTATTTCCACAAGAACTTATAAGTTCTTCCCTCGGGCCTTCGGGCCTTCTTCCTCATCCCCTAGTGGTGTGTGTGTGTGTTTTTGCTCTTAAGTTAAAACCTTGATAGTTTTATATTTTGAGTTTAAAATAGCATAGGGTGTAATCAGTGTGTTTGACTGTGTGTGTGTGATTACGCTTTATAATATGTCTAAGGACACAAAGGTCTCAGGCTTCAAGAAGTGTGATGCGTGCTGTCAGAAAATGTCTCTGACAGACGGTCACACTTCTTGTGTCTACTGCCTGGGGCCTTTGCACCTGCAGGACTCCTGTGCTGTTTGCCACGGCTTCAGCCCCAGGGTCCTGCAGGAAAGGAAAAACAAGCTGATCCTGAGAGGTTTACTCAAGCCTGAGGGTTCCCTCACAGTCTCTTCGGGAAAGCCCTCCAAGGCTTCTAGGTCCTCGGCTCCAGCTTCTGAGCCGAGACCTAAGGCTCTGAAACCTCCATCTACATCGGCTCCGGCTGGAGCCGATGAGTCTCAGGCTACAGCTTCTGTGGTTCCTCGGCTCGGCTGGAGCCGAGGTATTAGATTCCGTGTCGGCTCCGACAAGACCTTCGGAGCCGACATCTAGAAGAGGTCTAGGTCACCATCCCTTGGCTACGTTCATTCGGCTCCAGCATCTCCTCTGCTGTCTGAACGGAGCCATAGATCTCACTCCTCCAGGTCATCGAGGCTTTGGATCACGACCTTCAGAGGGTAGTGAGTAGACTTTGAAGTCCGAGGCACTGGCCCAAATGCTCCAGAGTCCGACATCAGTCGATGCCTCAGCTTGTCCCAATTATTCCTCCTCCGACTCCTTTGAGCTCGGGCGGGCGTCGGAACCGAGACTGTGGTAGCGTCGGAGCCGATACACTTGTCTTCGCTCCGTCGTCGGCTCCGATTTCTTCTTTTGAGGAATTTTGGCGCCGGCTTCCCTCGTCGGCTCGAGGGGTGAGTGGCATCGGACCCTTGTCCGACCCCCTCTCCCTCTCGGTGCTTCGGCTGGTGAGCTCGGCTCCGACATCGCCTCGGAGCCATCTCTGTCGGTGCCGAGGGAGGTTCTCAGCTTCTCGGAGCGGGGACCTCTGGCTCTGCCTGACAGGGGTGCATTCGAGGTCATGCGGAGTGTGTTGGAACCTTGTTCGACTCCACAGTCGGCTCCGTCCGCCCCTCCCACTTGGTGCCTTT
The DNA here is from genome assembly GCF_019279795.1 of Protopterus annectens. Lineage (NCBI taxonomy): Eukaryota > Metazoa > Chordata > Ceratodontiformes > Protopteridae > Protopterus > Protopterus annectens. The sequence continues at coordinate 184,342,012 of NC_056738.1, forward strand.
GGTTATGTCGACTCACTCCCTCATCGCAGACCGCAGAGAGCAAGCTCCTCAAGAATCCCCTGTGGGATTTCATCCTCTTCGAGGCCTCTCCTGAATTGGCAGGAGCCCCTAGGAAGAGAAAGTGCAAGAGGAAGCACATAGACTCACCTGAGTCTGTCACCTCTGACACAGATTTAGAGGATTCTGAGGGTTCCCCGTTCCCCTTCTGAAGATGTCTCTTTGCAGACATTCTAGAGATCCTGAAACAGAGGGAAATTGGCCAGCCCTTAACCCTTCGGAGGATGAATCTGTGTATCTTGAGGCGTTTGGCTCTCGCCCTTCCACCTCCTGGGTGTCCCCCCCCTTTGATCCCCTCATGCAGGTGGTTGCAGAGAAGGCCTGGACGGCTCCTGATTCAGTGGACCCTACCCCCAGGAGACCCTCCAAATTTATAACTGCACCAACTGACAAGCAATTCCTCACAAAAGGTGTTTCCGTGGATGCTATGGTGGTAGCTGCTGCCACCAAGAAGGAACTAGCTGGTCCTTCGGTGCCTGTCCATCCACCTAACAAAGAATCCAGGTCTATGGACAGGTACGGGAAGCGGATGTTCTCGTCAGCGACCTTTGCAATGCGTTCGCTGAACTACCTATGCCATTTTACTCGTCTTCAAAGAGACTTGATCAAGGAAGCGAGTGATATGTTGAAGGATCCTACAGCTGCGGGTTTTCAAGACAAGATGAACACTCAGCTGGCTACCCTGAACTCCATAGCTAACTCCTCCATGCGCCTCCTTTCTTATGCGGCTGATGGAGCGAGCAGGGACAGGTGTGGCCTTACGCAGGCACGCCTGGATGCGGTTATGCAACTTTGCGGACCCCTTTAAAACGTCTTTCACTAATTCCCCGTTTGATGGATCATCTCTTTTTGGTCCTCAAGTGAAAGAAACCTTGACTAGGTGCGAGACAGATGGCAAGACTCTTTCTGCCGTCGGAGTCCGTTTTTCTACTCCTTCTAGGCCTTACCCCAAAGGCCAGAAAAGTGGGAAAATGTGGTTCCGTAAACAATCTCAAGGGACTTCGCCTGACGCACAAAGTCGGTTCCCCGCCAGAGGCAGAGGGGGAACAACAATGGTAGACGCCCTAGAGGCAGGGGTCCGCAGAACCAGGGCAATCGTGAAGTTTTCTCTGATAAGCCCTTTCAGCATCCCTGAGGTGTTGCCCGACTGCCTACCTTCGGAGGCAGTCGGGGGAAGATTGTCACTGTACCCAAAAGCCTGGCTATCCCTGACTCAAGACAAATGGGTACAGTCCATCATTTCGAGGGTTATTCCATTCCCTTCTTTCGCATTCCAAACCAATCAAAAAATCCCTTCCAGATGTTCCACCCGCTCAAAGGGATCTCGCAGCTTTGGAAATTTCAAAGCTGCTTGCAAAAAGAGCGATTCAGCCAGTTCCAGCAGACCAGCAAGGATCCGGAATCTACTCCAGGTTCTTTTTAGTTCCAAAGAAAACAGGGGACTGGAGACCAATTTTGGATCTCAGTATCTTGAACAAGTCAGTCAAGAAAACAAGATTTCGGATGGTCACGCTGCAGTCCATCCTTCCCCTTTTGGGAAAGGGAAGCTGGATGTGCTCTATAGATCTTCAGGATGCGTACTATCACATAAAATGAAAAGACGCTCCAGAAGATTCCTCCGCTTCAGGCTGGGAACCAGTCATTTTCAATTCAGAGCCCTGCCCTTTGGTCTCACCACTGCCCCCCGGGTGTTTACCAAATGCATGGCAGTGGTAGCTTCTCACCTGAGACATCAAGGATTCCAGGTGTTTCCATATTTGGACGACTGGCTCCTCACAGCTCCCACCAAGCATCTTCTTCTAATGGCCAGGGACTACACCTTTCGCACTTGTCGAAATTTAGGCATTTCAATAAATTTGAAATGTCTGTTTTGTCGCCTTGTCGTACTATTACCTTCATAGGCGCAAATCTAGACACAGTCAACATGTCTGCAAGACTAACAGATCAGAGAATAACAGACATACACAAAATAGTCTCACTCCTCTTCAGCAGCAACAGAATCAAAGCCAGGCTAGTGCTGAAAGTGTTGGGGATTATGGCGGCTGCCATACCTCTGCTTCCGTTAGCCAGATTCCACATGAGAATCCTTCAATGGATGCTCTTCACGCAATGGTCGTACCAGCAACTTCCAATGTCTCACACCATTATGATCACGCAATCATGCAGAAATCATCTTCTGTGGTGGATGTCTTCCCCTCAGCTCTTATTGGGAAGACCCTTTGTTCCTTCCTCCGGCTGCTACTCTGACAACGGACGCCTCCCTGATCGGGTGGGGGCATTATCAGGGCAGAACTGTCCAGGGCACATGGCAACCAGTCGAATGCCACTTGCACATAAATGTTCTAGAGATGAGAGCAGTGCTTTTAGCGTTGCAAGCCCTTCAAGACTCTCTTCCCTTGGGAACGATAGCAATCCAGACGGACAATATGTCTGTAGTGTGGTATATCAACAAACAAGGCGGAACCAGGTCCTACCCCCTGTGTCGAGAAGCACTCAGACTGTGGCAATGGGCGATTTCTTCTCAGCGGTTTCTGATAGCAACGCACATCCCCGGGAAGTCCAATCAAATCGCGGACAAGTTGAGCAGAGCTATCCTCATGCCTCACGAGTGGTCTCTGAAAGACTCTGTTGTGAGAGAAATTTTTCTAAAGTGGGGCCAGCCTTGCTGCGACCTTTTTGCTACTCCCCAAAACAGCAAGTGCAGAGATTTTTTCACTCTTTTCCCATTACCAGGCCAACCCAGCAGAGACGCTCTAGTCCAGGTTTGGCCCGGGGACGTCTGTATGCTTTTCCTCCCTTCCCACTAATCTCTCAAGTGATACAGAAAGCTATCGCTCAGAAGGCTTCATTGATCCTCATTGCTCCATACTGGCCTCGACAGGTTTGGTTCCCCTTTCTACATCAGTTTCTGTTGGAGCGACCTTGGCATCTGGACCTAGTTCCAGATCTTTTGATCCATCAGTCGGGTCAGTTACATCGCTCCCTCCCCTCTCTGAACCTCACTGCTTGGTTCCTCCAGTTCCAACCTTAGCCAGGCTTCCTCAAATATCTCACTCTGTTCGAGATATTTTGATAGCTTCCCATAAATCTTCCACTAGAAAGATTTATTTGAGTAAGTGGAAACGTTTCGCCTATTGGGCTCAAGGAAGGGACATAGATCCTTTCACTGCTTCCATCCAAATGGTCCTTGATTTTCTAGCTGAACTCTTCCATGCAGTTTCATCTCCTTCTACTCTTAAAGTTCAACTGGCAGCTATTTCTAATTTTCATGTGGGTATTTCAGAGTCTGCCATAATGTCCCACAAGCTTTGCAAAGCCTTTTTGAAAGGAGTTTTTCTACTCAGACCTCCTATAAGAAATCCTCCTCCTCCTTGGGACCTAAATTTAGTTCTTAGTTCTTTGATTCTTCCCCCTTTCGAACCTGCAGCCTCCTGTTCCTTAAAATTGCTATCATGGAAGACTCTCTTTCTGGTAGCTATTACTTCAGCTAGAAGAGTTTCAGAACTTCATGCACTCAGCAGTCGACCTCCTTATCTGTTGTTCCATAAGGACAGGGTATCTTCTGAACCAACCCGTCTTTTTTGCCTAAGATAGCCTCGACGTCTAACCTAAATCAAAGCATTGACCTCCCTGTGTTTTTTCCAGAATATTCCAATAGGTCTGAACAAAAATTACACTGGCTAGATTTTCATCGTCAGTTAAGGTACTATTTGGATAGAACCAAACAATTCAGAAAATCTGACCAACTGTTTGTCTCCTATGCAGAAGGCAGAAAGGGACTTTCAGTTTCAAAGGTATCATTATCTAGATGGCTAACATCTCTGATTTCTCTTGTTTATGAAATTAGACACCAAAAGCTGCCTAACAAACCTAAAGCCCATTCCACCTGAGCTTTGGCTACTTCTATAACCTTCCAAGACAGACTGCCTATTGACACCATTTGTGCAGCGGCTACTTGGGCTACTCCTCACACTTTCATTTCTCATTATAAGTTGGATTTAGCTTCTAGGCATAGAGCTAACTTTGGTTCCACTGTTCTCAAGAGTCTGTTCCGTTAGGCCACCGGGACAAGGTGCTAGGGGCGGTCCCATCCAGCAAGAATGAAGGCGAGATAGACAACTTAACATATAGAAGTTATGTTCTTACCATAACGTTCCATGTTAGTTGTCTTCTTCTCGCCTTCTTCTTAAGGCCCCACCCTCCTTCCCCCTAGCCTGGACAGACCTAGAGGAGTTTTGATTGTGACCTCTCTTTCTACCACCTCTATACTTTAGGTATATGCTCTGCTGTGCATATTTCCTGGATCAGGATGTAGGTCACCCTTCTCTTCTCCCTTGTTTATAGAGGTGGACTTTGTTACTAGTTATTCTATTACTATTATAGGCTGGGCCTAGCTTACAAACGAGATCTGAGGTAACTCACGCCTAGCATTGTGGGATATAAGGGGAGCCTCGAGCCGGTGGAACCAACTCTCGAGCTTTTAGAGTGGCCGAGTCGGAGCCGAGGTCGGCTCCGAACCCCATCCAGCAAGAAGAAGGCGAGAAGAAGACAACTAGCATGGAACGTTATGGTAAGAACATAACTTCTATTTATCCTCCTTGTTCCCTTTTGGCTTTGTCAGATTTGGTTCCTGTTCCTCTGGCCTCATCTTGTACATCCACCATGGATTCTGAATCCAGCTCCAGACTTTGTCTCACTGGACAGGCATGACTCATCTGGACTTAACAGGCCTCAGACTGACCGCATGGTTTCTCCACTTCTGCTAATTGCTAGACAGCCCAGGCTGTTTTCCGTGGTCGATTATATTTTGCCGTCTTCCCATTAGGCTTCTACTAGAAAGACTTACAAGAGTAAATGGAAAAAAATTGTCTTTTGGGCCCTTATCAGAGACCTAGGCATTTGTTCAGCACATGTACCAGCAATCCTTGAATTTTTAGCTTCAGTCTAATGAAGGAGCTCGTTTTTCCACTATTAGAGTTCAGTTGGCTGCCATTTCTAATTTCCACATTGTTGAAAATAACTCTGCATTAACCTCTTCTAAATTTTGCACACTTTTCTCAAGGGAGCTTTTTTGCTTAGACCCCCATTAAAAGATCCTATTCCAACTGGGGATTTAAATGTAATGCTTCAGGCCTTAACTCAGTCTCCCTTTGAACCTTCAGCCAAAGCTGACCTAAAATTTAAAATTTCTGTCTTGGAAAACCATTTTACCAGTTGTTGTTATGCCGGCTAGAAGACTATCTGAACTCAAGGCTCTGTCTTGAAACCTCCTTATCTGATTTCCCATAAAGAGAGGATGTCACTGCAAACTAATTGTCTTTTCTACCAAAGGTAGCTTCTGAGTCGAATACTTACCTGGTCATTAATCTCCCAGTTTTCTTTTCAAATTTTTCTAACAAAGAAAGAGCACGTGTTGCATCTGTTTGGATGTGCATAGACGACTTTACTTCTACTTTCATAGAACCAAAGACTTTAGGAGCTCTGACCAGTCTCTTTCTGTGCTCCAACCAAATTGGGAAATCCAGTATCAAAAGTTATGTTGGCCAGATACTTGACTGATTTGTATAAGCTTTTTCTATGGTAAATTGAGTTTACCTTTACCAAAACCTCCTTGGGCCCATTTCATGAGATCTATGGCGTTTCATTAGGTTTTTTGGTCTAGAGTATCTTTAGATGATATTTGTGCAGCTGCCGCTGGGCTAATCCACACACTTTTCATTGCCCATTACAAGTTGGAATTGATTTCTAGGAACAGAGTGGCATTTAGCGCAGCAGTGCTACGAAATATCCTTTAAGGGTCTCCCAGGAATGTAGTAGCTGGGGAACTCTGCCTCTTCAGTTGAGGAATGAATGAAATGACAGCATCCAATCAAAAAGTTATCTACTCACCATAATGTTCCATCTGAGTTGTCCATTTTCATTCTTCCTCAGCTCCCCACCCACATTATCCCCTCCTTTGTTGCTTCTGGAGAGATCTAAGAGCTGTGTAGGAACCTCTGTTCCATGTTTGAGCTCCAGCTTCCCTTTATTCTGTTGTAACACTGTCTTTTTCTATTAGTTGTCAGTGTACATCTAGGAGCAGCAAACTTGATCTGAGGTACGTTAGATTGGTGAGGCATTGTGGGTAAACAGAGGAGCTCGAGAGTTCTAGAATCTGATGATGTGGAAAAAGAGGCTAAATCAGATCTGAGTCTTGGCTCAGAACCCATCAGTTGAAGAATGAAAACAGACAACTTAGGTGGAACGTTACTGTGAGTACTAACTTTTTATTACTTGCCCATCTTAAGCTCCTCTTGACCCTTCCTTTAAAACCTCTGGAAATGCCAGCAACCTTTTCTTACTTTTAGCTTCATAGTTGTTTACTAGGCTAATGAACACAAGGGCCTTTTTAAACCTAGCCATGCATCCCAAATCTCTGACAAGTTCTGATACCCTTGATAAGTGTAAGTGGGGGCTTGGGAGATGAAACATTTACAAGCTAGGGCCTGAGAGATGAACCATTTACAGGTTGCCTGTGTCCATTGGAGACATAGGTGCCAAACCAGGGATGAATTTCCTTTTCCCCATCCAGTTGTCCAAGTTGCACTTGAATTGGGTTAGGGAGGATCTCTGCTTCACATGGATGGGGGAGCCTTTTACAGAGACTGGGTAATCTCTGGGATACATACCTGTCTCTCCAGTAGGTCCTATTTATATCACAGGCAAGGTTTAAGTCTTTAGAATGGGTAATTCTGGTGCTGTTTGTTTTGTGGATATCTAGGAAGTCCATCAGAGTGGGGTCTAACCATACCTTGTATGTCAGGCATAGGTTTCCCCCTCAAAAGCCTGTAGGAGACAGAATGTATGTATAGAGCCTTGAGGCACTCTGCATAGGACATTTTATTTAAGCCCTGTATTCTTTTAGTTAGGAACCTCTGTGGACGTTCCAGTTGTTGGAAATGCTTGGTTAGGTACATACCAAAGGTGGCATTGAACTCAATGATAGGTCTGATGAATACTGAATACAGTGGAACAATGACTTCTTTGACCTAGACGTCATACCTTTGTTTATAAGTTGTGCAGCATAGAAGGATTTCCTCACTACTGTAGACACATGATGGTCAAAGGCTAGATTACTATCTGTGTGTGTCCCTAAGTCCCTGACTTCTAGGTCATCTCTAAGGGGTGTGTTATCACTGTGATAGTTACCAGGGGTGGATGTCTTCCCGAAGGATACTACTATGCCTTTCTTGGTATTTAGTTTTAGTCCATGGCTCTGACACCAGTTGTTTGTCTTTGTCAGCTCCTCCTGAAGAACCTTTGTGTCTGTGTGGGATTCAATGACAGTTCCAAATTTGCAATCATCTGCAAATTTAGTCAGCCAGAAACCACTGACATTGGCCTTGACTTCAGAGAAGTAAATGGGAAAAAGGAGCGGTCCAAGGACTGATCCATGAGGGACTCCACTTGGGACTGGCCTCTTTGTTGAGGTGGACTCCCCAGTTCTAACTTCCTGGGTCCTGTCTTTGAGCCAGTTGGCTATCCATTGACGTACGCGTTTGTACCTAACCTTTTGAGTTTGTCAGCAATGCCTGAGTGGGATATTGAGTCAAAATCCTTGGCCAGGTCAAGGTAGGCAGTGTAAACCATTTTGACCCATCCATTGCTTTTGTGACCTTCTCAAAGAACTCCACCAGGTTGAGTAGGCATGATCTGCCCTTGATGAGACCAAACTGGGTTGGGTCCAATGTCTGGAGGTTAACTATATCACTATTGATCATTTCCATGATAATTTTTTCCATGGCTTTACATGTAAGACCAGTGAGACTTATGGATCTGTAGTTTCTGGGTCTGTAGATGGGCCCACCTTTGTGCAGAGGGATGACTGTTGCTGTTCTCCATTCGTGTGGCACAAAACCTGTTTGGAGGCTGTAGTTAAATAGTAATTCTGGAGGCCCTGATAGGCCAAGTTTCATGCTATTTAAAAGGCATCCTGGGATATTGTTTCGGCCCATTGATGCAGTGGTCTTGGCATTAGAGAGAGCATTAAGGACTTGTTCCCTAGTGATAACAGGGAGAGTTGTATTACATGGTATTTACTGAGGGAAGGTTGAGGGGGGAGAGAGGGGTAAAGTTGGAGCTGAATTTATCGGCCAGTAGGTTTGCTACATCTTCTGTCTCTATGTATAGGTGGCTCCATTTACAATGAGCTGTGCACACACAATTGTGTATTTCCTTTGATGTTGCAGACATATTTAAAGAATGCTTTGTGGTTGTCCTTGGCTTGGGAGGCCAGATTCACCTCAAATTCTGTTTTATTTGTCCTCTGAGATGTTTGTTTAGTTTGATGAGACTGCTTTTATTCTGCTGGGTGCTGCACCTCCTTATTTTTGCCATGATTTTCTTCCTTCTGTTATACAGCCTATTGATTTTGTGATTCTATCAGGGTGATTTGTTTTTTTGAGTTAGTTCTGTACTTCTTCCTGGCGGTTGCAGCTGCCTGTATGCAGCTATTAACATGCTTGTACAGGGTTTTTTGTGAAAAGTACTGCATAGGCAGCAGTATTCTCAGGGTTTATGAAGGCTTGAAATTTTGCCAGATTATCACTTAACAGCAGGAGGTTAGCCTTAGAGTAGCTCCTGAATATTACGGGTTTGGCTGGGGGGGGGTCTAGGTTTTACTTTTACTTCAAAGGAGACTGGCCTTACCAGGAAAGACATTACAGTAGGGGGGTGTGCAGCACTATCCCATATTACTGATGCCCAGATCCAGTATGGTTGCACCCCTCATTGGTGTATTAACTATCTGGTTTGGGGAATTTGTGTTTACAAAATCCAGGAATCTCTGTGCTTATACATTTGGTGTTGTATATGATTCCCAGTTAATAGTGGGGTAATTAAAGTCACCCCTGAATATGGTATTGGGTTGGATGGTTAGTGTTTCTAATAAGTTTTAAATACATGGTATGGTTTTCCTGAGTCATAGCAGGGAACTATAGCTGGCAAGGAAGTGATATTGGATTTTGCCTGTGGTGATTTGAACTTGAAGCAGCTGAAGTGCATTGTCCTGTTTGACTAGCTTTTTGAGGTATATTTATTTTTGATGTAAATAGAGACACCTCCACTATTAGTCCCTGTCTGTGTAGTAGCTGGTCTAAATGTGTGGGAGGCAATATAACCTTGAACTGTTGGTGTGCTGTCCGTGGCTTTAAACCATGTCTCAGTGACCGCACAGACATCAGCATTCTTTAGGGTGAAGAGAGCTTCTAGGGAGTAGAGTTTTTTTGCTTAGACTCCTAATAATACCTAATAGTAATAAGCAATAATACTTTTAGATTTTCATGGCTTTGATTTGCTATGTCAGAAGTACTTTGTTTGGCATTGCCTAAAAAGGCACTAAGGGGGAAGACCATGTTTTAGCGTCTCATACAGCCTTAACCCTAGATATAGTGTACCTTAGGTGTTTGGTATATGTTAGCTGCCTAAGCTGTTTTGTGGAGTCATGCAGTATTCTACTACAACAGACCTCACATTTGGGTATGCATGCTCCCTGGTTTGCATGAAAATACTTTGCAAACTTATGGGACACTTAACTGTGATGTAAGTAAATTCCAGGTTCCACACATTTAAGAAGTACCATTCTTTTATCCAGTGTTACACACAAACGTCACATTTTCTTCTCTCTTTTGGCTGCTGCCTTAAGCAGTACACATACTGGCATATCTGTAGATGAAGTCTTTTGCAAAACGGAGGGATTCTTGGGTGATTTTTGATGTGCTCACAGCTGTTAATTACATTATTTTATTCTGCTTGAGCTCCTGTAGTTGGTAAAGGTTGAAGCCGTAGTAGGCTGTCACAACAGACCTCCCCCCCCCACACACACCCACACACACACTTTTGGGTATACCTGTACTCTAGTTTCCATATAAATACCAGAATTAAGGTTTCACTTTATACTTTAGTGCTAGACATTGTTCTGTTGAGGTATCCACACCTCCCATTAACCAGCTGATGTTATGTGATCCTATCTCGCCTACATTCTGACTGATGGGTTCGGAGCCGATCCCTCGGCTCCGACTCAGCACGCTTATGCTATAGAACGAGGCCTCTAATTGGCTGAGCTATCTTTATCCCAGGATGCACCACCACTAATCCCCCAGATCTCGTTTGCCGCTTACAGAGCTTGGACGTGGTCTCAACATTGGCTGGGCTAAGTAGTATATATTAGGCTTTTTTCCTGTCAGTATTTGCTTCATTTAAACCCAAAAGCTGTTTTAACGGCTATTTTTTGTGTACGAGTGTGTTTCTAACAGTTTGATTGAGATTTTCGTATATTTTCCTGTCAGAGAAGGTTCCGTTTAAGTTAGAGGGGCCTTCCCCTGTGCTAACTACTACTTTAGTGGTTGTGTGTGGGTCAAGTACCCGTTTGAGTTAGAGGGTCTTGACCCTCCTTGTTTCCCCTTTCTCTTTCTCTCATTCTTGTGTGTAAAAGTTCTTTAGTTTAAATATTTTTACCTGAGTTAGTGGCATACATATTTTGTTCCTGTGTGTCAAACACTTAAGTTACTGTTGTTGTCTGTTTTTGTAGGATTATGTCTAAAGAACATAAACCCTCCGGGTTTAAAAAGTGCACGAGGTGTGGGTTCAAAATGTCCATAACGGACGACCACTCCTCGTGCGTCTATTGTCTTGGCGCTAAACATCTGCAGGAATCGTGCAGTGTATGCCATGCGTTTTCCTCCAGAGTCCTCCAGGAGAGGAAAAACAAATTAATCCTCAAAGGATTAATCAAGCCTTCTTTCGAGGAGGCTTTATCTTCCCCTCCGTCTCCTTCTAAAAAGAGGAAAGCGCCGGCTCCGACCAGTCAGTCGGAACTGACGGCTAAGAAAACTAAGCAGACTTCTCCATCGGCTCCACGGACTTCGGAGCCGAGGTCGGAACGGTCTGCTTCGATGCCTCCAGCCTCGACCCCTCTGGTTTCGGAGCCGAGGTCTGGGGCATCGAGAGGCGGGTCACCCTCATCGGCTCCACTGATATTGGAGCTGATAAGGGTCATCGGCTCAGACACTTCCCCCTCGGAGCCGAAGTCCTTATCGGCACCGAGGGAAATTTCCTTGAAGGTTTCCTCGGAGCCGATAATTGTTGAGTCCTTTCGGAGCCGGTCCCCGAGCCCTTCGGAGCCGATGGAGAAATCGGTTTGGGCCCGATCGGTATCCTCGAGATCATCCAGGATGTCTGATTCGGACATCGACAGGGTGCTCCTTCAACTCTTCCAGTCTCCGGTGTTCCAAAAGATGGTTTCGGCTCCAGCCCATTTGGCTTCGGAGCCGATGGTCCACTCCCCTACTGTACTTCCTCCTCCAACAGCTTCGGCACCGTTGGAGCAGGTGTTGGTGGAACCAGTGGAGGTGTTAGGGTCAGGCCCGACCCTTGCTCCGACTCCGGCTCTTGGGTCGGAGTTCAGTGCACGGACTTCTTCCTTCGGCCCTGGGGGGGAGGCTTCGGGATTGATGCTTTCAGTCCCAAGTCTCCCTCTTGGTGCGTCGGTGGGAGTACCGTCCACTGTCGTGGCCACGGAGGGGGGACCTTCCCAGGATTCTGGTGGTCCCGCCTTCAGGGCTATGAGGAGTGCTCTAGCCAAATCTTCATTGGCTACCTCCACAGTTTCCCCAGCTCCTTCCCTACATTTGGAGACTGGGTCGTTGGCAGTCCCCCTGTCCGCAGACAGCGGAGCCCCTGGGCCTCAGGTTACCCCCGCTGGGGTTTCTCCCCCTCCTGGAGGTCCTTCTGAAGCCTCTTTGGAAGAACCTCCCAGGAAGAGAACGTGCAAGAGGAAGCACGTTGACTCCCCTGACTAGTCTTTGACATCTGACTCCGATCTCGATGATGCAGAGGGGTCCCCCAAGTCGTCCTCGGATGATGTCTCCTTTGCAGACATCCTGGAAGCCCTAAAACAACGAGGCGGCTGGCAGTCCAAACCTCCCTCTGCTGATGACTCGGTGTTCCTGAAGGCCTTCGGGGTTCAGCCCTCCGCCTCCTGGGTGTCTCCGCCCTTCGACGAGCTCTTGGATTTGATCTGTCGAAGGGCGTGGGAACACCCAGACTCTGTGGAACCGGTGCCCGCTCGTCCAAACAAATTTCTTTCGGCGCCCCCAGATAGAGAGTTCCTTACGAAAGGTGTGGCTGTGGATGCTATGGTGGTGGCATCTGCTACCCAGCAAGATGTAGCAGAGGCTTCTACGTCCGTCCATCCTCCTAATAAGGAGTCTAGGAGCATGGATCGATGCGGTAAGCACCCTTAGTTCAGCGGCCTTTACTCTGAGGTCTTTGAACTACCTGACGCACTTTACGAGATTTCAGAGGGATCTGATTAAGGAGCTATCTGATACCCTCTTAGGTAACCTGCCTGAGGAGCTGGCCCAGACGGTTGGATCTCAGCTGGCTACAATGTCGTCCATTTCGAACTTGTCCATGAGGCTCATTTCTATGCGGCCGAAGGCGGTAGAGCGGCAGTACAGGCATTGCTCTACGGAGACAAGCCTGGCTCCACCTGTGTCATTTCAAGGAGGCCTTCAAGTCTTCATTTGCCGGCCTTTGATGGGTCCTCCCTGTTTGGGCCCAAGGTAAAAGACACACTTACCCGCTGTGAACAGGAGGGTAAGACTCTGACTGCCGTAGGGGCATGATTTTCCACTCCCTTTCGGCCTTATCCCAAGGCTAAAAGAGGAGGGAAGATGTGGTTCCGTAGATCTCAGAAGTCTTACCCCTCTCAGCAGGAAGGTTCCCCCTCCAGAGGCAGAGGAGGGGGAAATTCATCAGGAAGACGCCGTCCCAGAGGTGGCAGAGGCCCTCGCAACACTGGAGACCGCGAGTCCTTTCGTGGCTCTTCAGCTTTTCATAGTCCCTGAGGGATTGCCCGACTGTGCTGCTCTGGAGCCAGTCGGGGGTCGTTTTTCACTCAGGACCGATGGGTGCTTCGAATTATCGCCGGAGGTTACTCCATCCCATTCTGTTGCCCCCCCCTCAGTCCAAAAGAATCCCGGACCCGCCACCCAGTCAACGGGATACCGCAGCCTCAGAAATTTCAAAGCTGCTGCAAAAAGGAGTCATCCAACCGGTCCCCGCAGACCAGATCGGATTAGGGACTTACTCAAGATTCTTTTTGGTGCCAAAAAAGACCGGGGACTTGAGATCCATTTTGGACCTAAGCAACCTAAACCGTTCAGTCAAGAAGTCCAAGTTCCGAATGGTCACTTTACAAACCGTTCTCCCATTGTTGGAGAAAGGTGTTTGGATGTGCTCCATAGACCTCAAGGACGCGTATTACCATATCAAAATACATCAAACGTCCAGGAGACACTTGCGCTTCAGCCTAGGAGGCAGTCATTTTCAGTTCTGTGCTCTGCCCTTTGGTCTCACCACAGCCCCCAGGGTGTTCACCAAATGCTTGGCAGTAGTGACTGCTCACTTGAGAAGTCTAGGATTCCAGGTGTTTCCGTACCTAGACGACTGGCTCCTAACTGCCACCTCCAAGCATCTACTTCTACGGAGCCTGCAAGCCACAATATCACTGGGCAATTCCCTTGGAATCACCTTCAATTGGCCAAAGTCTGTGTTACGGCCATCTCAAAGAATAAGATTCATAGGGGTAGAGATAGATTCAAACCAGATGCGGGTCTATCTACCTGCAGACAGAATTCAGACCATTCAAAATCAGGTTCGAGCCTTACTCCCCAGGTCCAAAGCCCCAGCCAGAATGGTCCTACAGCTATTGGGATCGATGTCTGCCACAGTTCTGCTAGTTCCCTTGGCAAGGTTACACATGAGAATCCTCCAGTGGCTTCTTTCAACTCAGTCGTCCTTTCAGGAACTCTCTCTCAATCATCTAATATGGATCACAGAATCTTGCAAACGGGACCTTCGCTGGTGGCTAGTGTCCTCCAATTTGGATCAGGGACAACCCTTTGTTCTTCCTCCTCCGGCGGCCACTTTGACCACGGACGCCTCCCAGACGGGGTGGGGAGGCATTCCCTGGGCAGGTCAGTCCAAGGCAAATGGCACCCGGAAGAGACCCCTCTCCACATCAACATCCTAGAAATGAGGGCAGTACTCCTGTCCCTTCAAGCCCTTCACGATTACCTCCCTCAGGGCATAATTGCTGTTCACTCAGACAGCATGTCAGTTGTCTGGTACCTGAACAAACAGGGAGGGACCAGATCCTATCCTCTTTGCAGAGAAGCAATGAGAGTTTGGGAATGGGCAGTCTCGACCAAACGCTTCCTAGTGGCTACTCACATACCGGGCAAGTCCAATGTCATAGCCGACAGGTTGAGCAGAACCATCCTCTCTCCTCACGAATGGTCTCTGAATATGACAATTACAAGGCAGATTTTCAGCGAATGGGGAGTTCCGTGTTGCGACCTCTTCGCGACTCCTCTGAATGCGAAGTGCAAAGAATTTTTCTCGCTAAACCCGGCTCGGGAAGAGCCCTATGGATGCATTAGTCCATCCTTGGCCCACCGGCCTGCTTTATGCCTTCCTCCAGTTCCTCTCCTCCCAGGGTGATTCAAAAGGCATCTCTCATAGGGAGCAAGAAGATCTTAATTGATCCTTACTGGCCTCGTCATGTGTGGTTTCCCTATGTTGGCCAACATGCTCTGGAAGGTCCATGGTTCCTGGACCAGGTCCCAGACCTACTGATTCATCAGTCGGGACTACTACACCAGTCCCTACACACATTAAAATTGACGGCCTGGCTCCTCCTCTTCCGACTATAGTCAGGAGACATGCACTGGATCCAGATGCGGTGCACATATTATCTTCAGCCCACAAGTCTGCTACGAAGAAACTGTATTCTAGCAAATGGAAAAGGTTTGCTATCTGGGCTCAACTCCGGGGCCTGGACCCCATTTCTACTCCCGTGGCAGAAGTACTCAAATTCCTGACCTCTCTTTTCAATCAAGGCTCTTCTGTTTCTAACATCAAAGCACAATTGGCAGCGATTTCTAATTTTCATGAATCCATAGACCCACCTTTAATGAGCAACAGATTGTGTAAGACCTTCTTGAAAGGTGCTGCTCTATTAAGACCTCCGATTTCTCATCCTGCACCTCCATGGGATCTCGATATAGTATTACGTGCCTTGACTTCTTTTCCCTTTGAACAGGCAGCTACCTGTGATCTAAAGTTTCTATCATGGAAGACAGCCTTTCTAGTGGCGATTACTTCAGCCAGAAGGGTTTCAGAACTTCAAGCTTTGTCAGTGAAACCCCCGTACTTGGTTTTTCATACAGACAGGGTATCCCTCAGACCAAATCCTTCTTTTGTTCCTAAAGTCTGTTCTACTTTATGCTTGCAACAGTCGTTAGAGCTCCCAGTTTTTTTCCCAAAATACTCCAATAAAGCGGAGTTTATTTTCCACACACTAGATGTCCACAGGCAGTTATGCTTTTATTTAGATAGGACCAAACAATCAAGGAAAACAGATCAGTTGTTTGTATCCTTTGCAGAAAACAAATTGGGCAACGCGGTCACAAAGGTCACTATTGCCAAATGGATCAGGGACTGTATTACTCAAGCTTATATTTATTCTAACAAAGAGCTTACCACCTCTGTCAAGGCTCATTCTACAAGGGCTATGGCTACTTCGGTAGCATTTCATTCTAAGCTTGCTATTGGTGACATTTGTGCTGCGGCTACATGGTCTTCCCCACACACCTTCATTTCTCACTATAAATTAGATGTGGCATCTAGAGGACGAGCTTCATTTGGTTCCACAGTGCTCAGGAGTGTTTTCCAATGAGCCACCCGGGATTTAGGTGCTAGGGACGCTGTCCCATCAGTCAGAATGTAGGCGAGATAGGATCACATAACATCTTTTAGTTATGTACTCACCATAACTTCAGATGTTTGGGATCCATCTCGCCTACATTCCTAATAACCCACCCTCCTTCCCCCTTCCTTGGAGATCAGAGGATATCAGAAGGTCCGAATCCTGTTTCATCTTGAAACATCTAACAATGTTATATAAACAAGCTGTGCATGTGTGCATGAATGCGGACAAACAAGATCTGGGGGATTAGTGGTGGTGCATCCTGGGATAAAGATAGCTCAGCCAATTAGAGGCCTCGCTCTATAGCATAAGCGTGCCGAGTCGGAGCCGAGGGATCGGCTCCGAACCCATCAGTCAGAATGTATCTCCAACCAGTCCAGCAGCCAAAAAACACAATCTGCTTGCTGCCAGCTCACAGGAAACAGCTAGTCACAGGAGCACACAATAAAATTCATGAATGCTTTATTGCACAAATCGAAAGGTTGAGCGCTTTCACTCACTCGACTGTGAGTTTCATCAGAACAATTCATCATGAGAAAATACATACATTAAATAGTAAAAAAGGCGCCAAACGCCACAAATCTAATTGACAATTAACCTATTTAACAAACAGATTAATGCCTAAATTGATTAATGCCTAAATTGCTAAGACAAGATTGTATATCTTAAAAAAGAAAATTAAGATGAAACTTTTCAAAAACTATTTCAAAAACTATTCAAAAACATTTCAAAAGCTTTTCAAAAACTCATCATACACTTTTCAAAAACTTTTCAAAAAGCTTTTCAAAAACTTTTCAAAGACTGGCCACAGCAAGAAGATGATACAAAAATCTAAGGATATAAAAATAATAAAATGCATGATCAGTATGTATATAATACACCAATAAGGCTCAAAAAACACGAATTAAATTAGTACAGCATAAGTAGGGGTTTAATAGTAAGAAAGTCATTGAGCCCAGGTTCTGTGGTGGCATTGGTGAAAATCTGCCACCATAGTTCTCTAAAAGCCAAATAATTTTTGGAATTTCCACCCCTAGGATTATTTCTAATAGTTTCCAATATGCCAAATTTAAAGGAATGTTCAGGACCACAATTTAAGATGTGTCTACATAAGGCATTCTTAGTGTCCAACTTTCTAATGGAATACAAGTGGGAATATATCCTCTGCCTCAGTTGCCTCTCAGTTTTCCCAATATAAAAATATTGACAAACTGAGCAAATAGCCATATAAACGAGCATAGTCGTTCTACAATTCCCTTTAGAAAAATGTATTTTGGATTTACATATATTGTTGAGGCGCACGGCATTGGACTCTAGTATGTAGCTGCACTGGTTACAAGATCCACATTTAGTGGTGTGGGATTTGTCCAGATGTCTGCCTGTACCTACATGTTCGAAAAAATATTTAAGGTTCTTACCCATTTTACTAACAAACATCGGCTCCTGTCCCGCAATATTACCCACCTCCTGTGTGGATGAAATGATGTACCAATTTTTCCGTACAATATTCCTCAACATTTGACTGTATGGATTGTATTCAACAATTAATGCCCTTTTAAAATTAGGCCTGCTGACATTATAAGTGACAGTGTTGTTACTGTCTGAGTTCATATTCAACCCCAAAAGTGGGGAAAATTTTGTCCCCCTTAATTCATAAACGTAGGAGCATACGTCCCTCAACATGTCCTGATCATAGCCCCTCTCAATAAAGAGGCCAGTGACGTAATTTAATTCGTCAATGGTATCCTGGTGTCTGGAGGTCATTCGTATAGCCCTAATACATTGACCTTTAAAGATGTTTCTTTTAAGTCTATAAGGGTGGTAACTGTTGTAATCCAAATACGAGTTGGAAAAAGTGGCTTTTCTATATACAGACGATTTAAAACCTTCCTCGTCGATGGAAATGTATGTGTCTAAATAAGGTACTCCAATGGTGTTACAGGTGTGAGTAAATTTGAGAAAGTCACAACTACTGTTAACATGTTCCATAAAAGAATCGAAAGTACTTCTGTTACCTTTCCACACCATGTAAATGTCATCAAGGTAACGGGAGTAGTAAAGTACATTGCAAAATTAACATTGTTAAAAATGTTGTTCTCCTCCCAGTCAAGCATTACCAAATTAGCGAAGATGGGTGCACAAGCGGCACCCATCGCAACGCCTTTGGTTTGCCGAAATATTTCCCCCTCGAAATAGAAGTAATTATATTCCAATACTATGCTCATTAATTCAGCCAGGATAGAAATTTCATCCCAGCTGAATTCAGTGTGTTTTCTTAAGCTCCTAATAAACGCTTCTAATCCTTCCTCCATAGGAATACTACTGAACAGGTCCACAACATCTATGGAGCAAAAAAGTAAATTGTTAGTGTCCATTGTTATAGGGAAGTTCTTTAAAAATTCCCATGAATCTTTAACAAGATGTTTAACCTTGTTATATATAAATTTCAGCTTCGTGTCAATTACTTCTCCTATGGGGAAAGTTTTAGATTTACTACCGGATATAATTGGTCTAAATGGGGGGTTAATGTGATCTTTATGCACTTTCGGAATTCCTACGATGGTGGCTAAAACAGGATGTTCCACCACCATGTACTTGTATTGATCCTCTGTAATTCTCTGTTCCAACGTGTATTCTTCCAGAAACATATCTATTCTACGGTACATAATGTTCAGTTCATTAATAGAAGCCTCAGTGTAGTTACCAGACAGGTGCAAAATGTTGTTCATTATAGAACAGTACGTGTGGGTGTCAAAAATGACAATCCCACCACCCTTGTCTGGTTTCATAATTCTGTGACTGTGATCTGAACATAACTCATTCAAAATAAGGGCTTCATCATCAGTCAAGTTGGAATATGTCTTGCTTTTCTTCCTAAAACTAGTAGATTTGTAAAACTTATAAATGTCATTAATAACATTGTTTTCAAAAAGTGAAATGCATGGAATGTTGTGTGGAATGAATGTACTTTTCTTATAGAATCTTATTTTGAATGAGTTATGTTCAGATCACAGTCGCAGAATTATGAAACCAGACAAGGGTGGTGGGATTGTCATTTTTGACACCCACACGTACTGTTCTATAATGAACAACATTTTGCACCTGTCTGGTAACTACACTGAGGCTTCTATTAATGAACTGAACATTATGTACCGTAGAATAGATATGTTTCTGGAAGAATACATGTTGGAACAGAGAATTACAGAGGGTCAATACAAGTACATGGTGGTGGAACATCCTGTTTTAGCCACCATCGTAGGAATTCCAAAAGTGCATAAAGATCACATTAACCCCCCATTTAGACCAATTATATCCGGTAGTAAATCTAAAACTTTCCCCATAGGAGAAGTAATTGACACGAAGCTGAAATTTATATATAACAAGGTTAAACATCTTGTTAAAGATTCATGGGAATTTTTAAAGAACTTCCCTATAACAATGGACACTAACAATTTACTTTTTTGCTCCATAGATGTTGTGGACCTGTTCAGTAGTATTCCTATGGAGGAAGGATTAGAAGCGTTTATTAGGAGCTTAAGAAAACACACTGAATTCAGCTGGGATGAAATTTCTATCCTGGCTGAATTAATGAGCATAGTATTGGAATATAATTACTTCTATTTCGAGGGGGAAATATTTCGGCAAACCAAAGGCGTTGCGATGGGTGCCGCTTGTGCACCCATCTTCGCTAATTTGGTAATGCTTGACTGGGAGGAGAACAACATTTTTAACAATGTTAATTTTGCAAATGTACTTTACTACTCCCGTTACCTTGATGACATTTACATGGTGTGGAAAGGTAACAGAAGTACTTTCGATTCTTTTATGGAACATGTTAACAGTAGTTGTGACTTTCTCAAATTTACTCACACCTGTAACACCATTGGAGTACCTTATTTAGACACATACATTTCCATCGACGAGGAAGGTTTTAAATCGTCTGTATATAGAAAAGCCACTTTTTCCAACTCGTATTTGGATTACAACAGTTACCACCCTTATAGACTTAAAAGAAACATCTTTAAAGGTCAATGTATTAGGGCTATACGAATGACCTCCAGACACCAGGATACCATTGACGAATTAAATTATGTCACTGGCCTCTTTATTGAGAGGGGCTATGATCAGGACATGAGGGACGTATGCTCCTACGTTTATGAATTAAGGGGGACAAAATTTTCCCCACTTTTGGGGTTGAATATGAACTCAGACAGTAACAACACTGTCACTTATAATGTCAGCAGGCCTAATTTTAAAAGGGCATTAATTGTTGAATACAATCCATACAGTCAAATGTTGAGGAATATTGTACGGAAAAATTGGTACATCATTTCATCCACACAGGAGGTGGGTAATATTGCGGGACAGGAGCCGATGTTTGTTAGTAAAATGGGTAAGAACCTTAAATATTTTTTCGAACATGTAGGTACAGGCAGACATCTGGACAAATCCCACACCACTAAATGTGGATCTTGTAACCAGTGCAGCTACATACTAGAGTCCAATGCCGTGCGCCTCAACAATATATGTAAATCCAAAATACATTTTTCTAAAGGGAATTGTAGAACGACTATGCTCGTTTATGATATTTGCTCAGTTTGTCAATATTTTTATATTGGGAAAACTGAGAGGCAACTGAGGCAGAGGATATATTCCCACTTGTATTCCATTAGAAAGTTGGACACTAAGAACGCCTTATGTAGACACATCTTAAATTGTGGTCCTGAACATTCCTTTAAATTTGGCATATTGGAAACTATTAGAAATAATCCTAGGGGTGGAAATTCCAAAAATTATTTGGCTTTTAGAGAACTATGGTGGCAGATTTTCACCAATGCCACCACAGAACCTGGGCTCAATGACTTTCTTACTATTAAACCCCTACTTATGCTGTATTAATTTAATTCGTGTTTTTTGAGCCTTATTGGTGTATTATATACATACTGATCATGCATTTTATTATTTTTATATCCTTAGATTTTTGTATCATCTTCTTGCTGTGGCCAGTCTTTGAAAAGTTTTTGAAAAGCTTTTTGAAAAGTTTTTGAAAAGTGTATGATGAGTTTTTGAAAAGCTTTTGAAATGTTTTTGAATAGTTTTTGAAATAGTTTTTGAAAAGTTTCATCTTAATTTTCTTTTTTAAGATATACAATCTTGTCTTAGCAATTTAGGCATTAATCTGTTTGTTAAATAGGTTAATTGTCAATTAGATTTGTGGCGTTTGGCGCCTTTTTTACTATTTAATGTATGTATTTTCTCATGATGAATTGTTCTGATGAAACTCACAGTCGAGTGAGTGAAAGCGCTCAACCTTTCGATTTGTGCAATAAAGCATTCTTGAATTTTATTGTGTGCTCCTGTGACTAGCTGTTTCCTGTGAGCTGGCAGCAAGCAGATTGTGTTTTTTGGCTGCTGGACTGGTTGGAGATCTGTTTTCGGTGCAATCTGCAGTGTTTCCGTTGTTGGTATCAGTCAGAATGTAGGCGAGATGGATCCCAAACATCTGAAGTTATGGTGAGTACATAACTAAAAGTTTTGGTCTGCAGCACTTTGTGTTTGCCATCCTTATAAGCACCACTTACTTCGAAAAAGAGCTGCCTTTGGAGCTGCTGTGCGATTGCTTTTTTAGACACTGGCAGAGGGTCCATCCATCTCCAGTCCACCTCACACTATTTGACAACCACATCACTCTTCTTCCCTGCCTCCATTCTCAGCCACCCTCAGCAGTACATTTGTAATTCATTATCTTCTCCTCTTCTAGATTAAACCAGTCAGAAACCCCAGCCACTTGAGCAACTTCAACTATCCTTTTGAACCTGGTCATAAAAAAAAAAAAAAATAGTCCCTCTTCTTACCAAAATAAATAGATAAAAAATCCATCAAAATAAACCTGTTTTGAACCAATATACTTTATCTAACCAACATTTACCATCTCGCTTGTCTCATACCACTTACTCTAGGCATACACTGATTAGTGTCTTTTCCCATTTAGTTTCTTACTGATGAACATCACCTCGCACTTACATGCTTCTTTTTGGTGGTGTCAAGTTTGAGACTTTGACCTCAAGCACTTTATCCTGCCAGGCCAATCTGTCAAGAACTGCTTTTTTAAGTTCTTGAAAATCATTATTCTTTACTTCACTTATTCTGTTTATCCACCTTAAGATCTGTCCTTCTCTTATTTTGCTTTTGATCTTTCCCAGCCACCAGTGCCTTCTGTAGTAAATCCTGTCTTCACATTGTGACCAAAGTGTTTGAGTTTTAGTTTTACTGTTGGGTTTTACAGTGAACACACTGGGTTTATTTCTTGAATCATTTGATCAAATGATACTGGAGTTCGCAAAATTCTCAAAAGCTTTCTCCAGCATCACACATCAAAAGCGTTGCTTTTGCGATGCACAGCTTTACTTTTAGTCCATTTCTTAAAGGCAGTTCTCTTAATTTTGGGGCTGCAGTTACCAGGTGCAAAGATTTTTGAACCCAGGAAAATAAAATAGGTTTCTGTGTCCACCTTTTTACCATGTATTTGCAAAGTAGTCGTATGGCTAAATGATGTAATTTTAGTTTTTGTGATGTTGATCACACCAGATTTTGTGCTTTTTTTGCTTGCAATATATCAACCTAGTGTTCAATTGTTCCATCTGCATGTCTGAGTTTTTTCATATTTCTCTTGACAATTTTTATTCCAGCATCTGAGTCATTTAACTCAGTTTTTCACATATTTTCAGCATATAAATTGAATGTGTAGGGTAACAGTGTACACCTTGTTTTACTCCTTTTCCAATCTTGAACCAGTCAGTTATTCCATTTTTAGTTCTGTTGTTTTTTTGTTCTGCAAATAGATTTCTCAGAAAACAAAGGTGACCTGGTATCCCCACTTCTCTAAGAACTTGCCACAGTTTACAGTCAAAGGCTTTAGAGTAGTCTAAAGCACTAGTAAATGTTTTGTGGATTTTCCTTGCTTTCTTTATTATCCAGCGAATGTCAGCAATTTAATCTATGGTGCTTATGTCCCTTCTGCTTGTACATCTGACAGTTCACTGTTTATGTATTGCTAGAGTCTAGCTTGCAGAATCATTATCATTTTTTTGCTAGCATATGGAAAAAATGAAGTTAATTGATAATCTGTGCTCTCTTTAGTATTCTTTTTTTTTTTTTTTTTTGGGGGGGGGGGGGGTAGGATATAAATTAAGTTTTTTCCAGTCCAGTGGCAACTGTTGTGTTTTCTAAATTTGCTGACAAATGCCAAGGAACATTGTAATTGCATTATATAGCAGAATGTTAAACAATTCTGACAGAATTCCATCACATCTTGCAGCCTTGTTACTAGCAAGGCTTGCTAGGGCTCATTTAATGTCACCATTCAGGATGTTTGGCTGTAGCTCAGAGTATGTGTACGTAATGATCATGTTAGGATCATTCTTAAGCAGTTCTTCTGTATATTCCTGACCCATCTTAATATCTTCTGTTTGTTAGGTCCCTCCCATTTTTCACCTGGAAGTTTCCCTTCATATTGCTCAGATCTCTTGTCTTTCTCATTCTACAGTCGTTTTCTAATTCTTTGCATTGCTCATTTAAATATGCTTCTGTATTTCTTTTTGCTATTTTGAAACTGCATTCAGCTTGAAATATTTTTCCTGGTCTCCACTGCCTTTTGTTCAGGTTTCTTTTTTCAACCATATCTAAAGTCTCCCACAAACAGCCAATGTGAAGTTGTTCTGTCATGCCGTTCATTCTTACAGATGGGTTCGGAGCCGATCCTCGGCTTCGAGTCAGCCAACTACAAAGCTCGAGGTCATCAGACAGTTAGAGGCCAAGTCCCTATCCCATGACGCACCTTGTGTTACCTCCGATCTAGTTTGCCACTGCAACAGATCGGAGGATACTGCACAGCTCGGGCCAGTAGAGTTTTTCTTCTTTAAGAATATTTCTTTTATAATACCTTTTATTATAGCTATAAGTTTCATTTCCATTTAAAAGCTTTTATAGAATTTGTAGAACTAGTTTGTTGGCTTCTTTTTCAAAGCCTTCCTATACCTCCTTTGGCTGTCATTTTATTAGGCCTTTATCATCTCCCTTCCCATTTTCTGGTGTGCCTTTAGTACTTTTAAAGCATTAGATTAGAAGAGTGTTTTATTAGAAACTTAGTTTTAAAGCATTAGAAAAGTGTTTTATTAGAAACTTTAATGGTTCGACTTTATAATTAGTATTGTAGAGCCCGTTTTGATTTAGGGACTGCTTACTGTTTGAATAGTGTGTTAGTTGAACATAGTTTCTCTTTGAGATATTATTATTGGAAATTTAAATAGGTTTTTTTCTTGTGTACATTTATATTTATATTAGACATATGGCTGACTAAGAGAAGGAAAAACAACCGAAGTCTGGGTTTAAAAAATGTCCACAAAGTGTGGACAGAAAATGTCTGTGACTGAAGGTCACGTTAATTGTATTTACTGTTTGGGTGCTTTGCACTTACAAGAGAGCTGCTCCATCTGCCATTCTTTCAGTAGCCGCGTTCTAAAGGAAAGAAAGAGAAAGTTGATTGACAGAAGGCTATTAAAATCTATTTTTCAAGAAGCTTTGGGCGATCATGAAAAAACATCTAAATCCCCAAAATTTACCAAGTCATCAAAATCATCATCTTTGGAGCATATAATTTTGGATCCGACACCATCAAAAGAATTATCGACGTCTGCTCCACAGCCTTCGGAGACGAGCATCATAACCTTTCAGAGTCAGTCCTCAGTCCTGGATATGGAGTCCCCAGTGTTCAAATCACCAGTTTTGCAATTGGTGGCATCATCGATCCATTCATCTCGGTCCTCGATAAGTCTATCTGATTTGGATGTGGATCATGTAGTGCAAAAGTTGTTACAGGCACCAGCGTTTGCCAAATTATCGATTCCGACCCAAGTGGTTTTGGAACCAACAGCTATTCCTGCATCTATTTCTTTTCCTCCTCCGAGCCGAACCTGTCCTTCGGAGCCAGAAGAGTAGGAGCTGATGATTGTGGATCCTTCATAACAGACCCCTGTTCCAGTGCCATCGGTTCCGACTACTCTGACTTCCTCGGTGCCTATCGAGGGGTCTAGGAGCCGACACTCACCGGTCGGGTCCGGGGAGGACAGTCGGACCGATCTTTTGGCTCTGACTTCACCTCTTGGGGCTTCGGCGCAAATGAGTTTGGCTCCTACCTCTGGATCGGAGCCCACTGTTCCAGTGCCGAGGGAATCATCTGCTTCTTCGGACCCAGGGGTTCCTTCGCATCGGAGCAGGGGTGCCTTTGATGCCATGAGGAGAGTAATGTCACCCAAGAGATCCACAACGTCGGAACCAACTACCTCCTCCCCTAAAGCACATGTGTCTACTTCTGCCTCACAGATCCCTTTGAAGCGTAGAGACCCTGAGCCTCAGGAAGCCCTACTGGGCGGACCCTGCTCTTCTGAGACCTCACTAAAAGCTCCCACCGATGAGGTTCCCAGGAAGAGAATTTACAAGAGGAAGCATTTAGACTCCCCGCAAGAATCTGTCACCTCAGACACTGACTTGGATGAGTCCGAAGGGTCCACACAGTCCCCCTCGGGGGATATCTCATTTGCAGATATCTTGGAAATCCTAAAGTAAAAGGGTGGCTGGAAGCCCACCAACCTTACTGAGGATGAGTCAGTCCACCTGAAAGCTTTTGGGTCTGAGCCCTCCACTTCTTGGGTGTCTCTGCCCTTCGATGAGCGTATGGAGCTGGTCTCACGAAGGGCGTGGGTGTCTCCGGACACCATGGAGCCTGTCCCTAGGAGGCCTAATAAATTTATTTCTTCTCCTCAGGGATAAGACTTTTCTCATGAAGGAAGTGCCTGTTGATGCCATGGTGGTGGCGACAGCCACCAAAAAGGAGATATCGGAAACTTCATCTGTCCATCCTCCTAACAGAGATTCTAGGATCATGGATAGATAGGGGAAGCGCATGTTCAGTTCAACGACTTTTGTCATGCGATCACTGAACTACCTCACACATTTCTCGAGACTGCAAAGAAATCTCCTAAAAGAGCTTGGAGATGCTCTACAGGGTGCGGTAGCTGAGGGAGATGCAGAGAAGGTTGCTTCACAGCTTGCTACTCAACTCTATAGTAAACTCTTCCATGCGTCTGATATCGTATGCAGCTGATGGAACGAGTAGGGCAGCGGGTGCAGAAATTGCTCTTAGGAGACGCTTCTGGGTGCATTTATGCTCCTTTGCGGAGCCCTTTAAGTCATCCTTTGTGAACACCCCTTTTGATGGCTCAACTCTTTTCGGGCCCAAAGTAAAGGGAACTCTTACCAGGTGTGAGCAAGAAGAAAAGACTGTTTGCTGTCAGAGCCTGTTTTTCCACCCCTCACTAGACCATACCCCAAAAGTCAAAAGAGAGGAAAATTTGGTTACGAAAAGCCCAAAGAGCCTTTCAGGACACACGTGGTGATCCCCCCTCCAGGGGCAGAGGAGGGGGTAATAATGGAAGATGCCGCCCTCGTGGCAGAGGAGGTCTGCAGAATCAGGGTGACAGAGATCAGTTCTTTGGGAAGCCCTAGCAGTGCTCCTGAAAGGAGGCCCGAATGTCCAACTGTGGAGGCAGTCGGGGGTCGCTTATCTTTGTACCCAGACGCCTGGCTAGAAATAAATGACAACGGGGTACAAAGCATAGTATCCAGAGGATATTTTATTCCCTTTGCCACTCCACCTCCCTTGATGATAAAAAATCTCTTGACGTTCCACCCAGTTACAGGGAACAAGCAACCATAGAGGTCCAAAGGTTGCCAGAAAAAAAAAGTCATCCAACCAGTCCCAGCAGACCAGATAGGATCCGGAACTTACTCAAGATTCTTTTTAGTTCCAAAAAAAAACTGGAGACTGGCGACCTAATTTGGACATCAGCAGACTAAACAGATCTGTCAAGAAGGAGAAGTTCCGGATGGTCACATTACAGTCTATGCTTCCCTTTTTAGGGAAAAACAATTGGATGTGCTCGATAGATCTCCAGGATGCGGACTACCACCTAAAAATGGCCAGACCATCCAGGGATCATCTGCACTTCCGGCTTGGAGCCAGTCTCTACCAGTTTCGAGCTCTGCCCTTTGGTCTCACTACAGCCTCCAGAGTGCTCACCAAATGTATGGCAGTGGTCATGGCTCACCTGAGGCGTTTGGGATTCCAGGTGTTTCCATACTTAAATGATTGGCTCCTCACCGCCACCACCAGACGTCAGCTTATGCAAGCCAGGGACACCATGCTTATTCTTTGCAATCAACTGGGGATTACCATAAACTCAGAAAAATCTACCTTGTCGCCATTGCAGCATATCATTTTATTGGAGCAGATTTGGACATCACCACCACTTTAAAATTTCCTTTAGAAAGGATATCGGTACTTCGACAACAAATTCTGAACCTCCTATCGAGAGATGAGGTACCAGCCTCAGATGTGCTAAAATTGTTGGGGACGATGGTGGCTGCAATAATAGCAATTCCCTTGGGTCGTATGCACATGCAGATTCTACAATGGCTCCTGTTCATTTAATGGTCCTATCAAGAACTCCCAGTGCCATATCTCATCATTCTAACAAACTCCTGCAAAAAGGATCTTCGGTGGTGGTTAATGTTTCTCCAAGTAACCATAGATCGTCCTTTTATCCTACCTTCACCATCGGCCACAGTGACCATGGACACTTCCCTGATCGGGTGGGGGGGGCATTTTCAGGGATGAACAGCCCAAGGCACATGGACCTAACAAGAGACACATGTGCATATCAATATCCTGGAGATGTGAACAGTACTCTTGGCATTGCAGCACTTTCAGGACTCTCTCCCTCTGGGGACAATTGCGATTCAGACGGACAATATGCTGGTGGCCTGGTACATAAACAAGGAGGAACCAGGTCCTATCCCCTTTGTCGAGAGGCCCTAAGAGTATGGCAGTGGGCTACCTCCACCCAACACTTTCTGATAGCAGCGCACATCCCGAGGAAATCCAGCGTGATAGCAGACAAACTGAGCAGGGCAATTTTGTTGCCTCGCGAGTGGTCCCTCAAAGAAGAAATAGCGGAAAGCATATTCCGCAGATGAAGCCAGCCTTGCTGCGATCTCTTTGCATCCCCCCATGAATACAAAATGCAGAAACTATTTTGCCCTAATCCCCCCCTCCGGGAGATGCCCCAAGGGACACACACATACGCAATTGGCCCCCGGGTCTCATTTATGCCTTCCCTCCAATACTCCTGATACCCAAAGTGTTACAGAAAGCCAAAGCCCTGGGAAGGACCAATTCTAGACCCAATTCTAGACCTGATGCAGTCGTCGGGGGCTCTTTATCCCTCCCTTCAGTCTCTGAAATTGACAGCTTGGCTGCTCCAATTCCCAACATAGCCAGGTTCCATAACCTCTCAACTGAAACACAACATATTTTAATATTTTCTCATAAATCATCTACTAGGAAATTGTACCTCAGCAAATGGAAGAAATTTTCCATATGGGCTTCTCAAAATAACATTGACCTTTACCTAGTCCCCATTTCCTCCATCCTAGAATTTTTGACTGTGCTTTTCTACAAGAGAGCAGCGGCAGCCACCATTTGTGTGCAGCTCGGTGCGACCTCTAATTTTCATCTTGGTACTGAAGGCTTTAATGTAATGTCACACAAGCTATCCAAAGCTTTTCTCAAGGGGACTTTCCACCTTAGACCACCCATCAAATCCCCTTATACACCTCGGAATCTAAATTTTATGCTTTCACGCATCATTTTTCCACCATTTCAGCCAGCTTCTTCATGCAATTTGAAATGTTTGTCTTGGAAGACTGTCTTTTTAGTAGCCATCACATCTGCCCGAAGAGTGTCAGAGCTACAGGCCTTGTCTATAACCCCCCCCCCCGTATTTGATTTTTCATTTTGATAGAGTTTCACCATGAACAAATTTGTCATTCTTACCTAAAGTTTGTACTGAGGCTAACCTTAACCAAACCATAGAATTACTGTTTTTTTCTCCAAACACACCAGTAACTTGGAGTATATGCTGCACAAACTTGTTCGTGGACAACTTCGATTTTACGTAGATAGAACCAAAGAGTTTAGAAGATCTAAACAACTGTTTGTTTCCTTTTCAAAATCCAGAAAAGGTAGACCTGTGGCAAAAACCACTCTGTCAAAATGGTTATCTGATTGCATCACCTTCACTTACTCAGCTGCCAATATACCTCTGCAACACAAAATAAAGGCTCATTCAACCAGAGCTGTTTCCACATCTTCAGACTTTACTGCCAAGCTACCAATAGATAGCATTTGTGCAGCAGCCACTGGGTCAAAGCCTCATACTTTTATCACTCATTGCAAAGTCGATAGGGCCTGCAGGGACAGGGCTTCCTTTGGTTCCACTGTCCCGAGAACCATACTCCCGTGAGCCACCCGAGAAAGATGGTGTTTGGGACGCTACCCATCTGTAAGAGTGAACAGTGAGGTAGAACAGCTTCACATAAAGAAGTTATGTACTCACCATAATGTTCCATGTGAGTTATTATCTCGCCTTCATTCTTACTTCCACCCTCCGACCCCCTCCAGGCTTTCTCGAGGATCGTGATTCATGTTTTATCATGGTTGCTTTGTCTTTCCTATGGTTTCCTTTCCTAAAAGAGGGATAGAATGGCATGTGGTATTGTTAGAGGCAGCAAACAAGATCTGAGGTAACACAAGGTGCATCATGGATAGGGACTTGGCCTCGAGCTGTCTGAAGACCTCGAGCTTTGTAGTTGGCCGACTTGGAGCCGAGGATTGGCTCCGAACCCATCTGTAAGAATGAAGGCGAGATGAACATCTCACATGGAAAGTTATGGCGAGTACATAACTTCTTTTTTTTATCTTCTTAATCTTCTGTCTGCTTGGAATATTTTTAATGTCATCCTCTTGACAGTATGACAAACTTTTGCTTGTAGTTCTTTAGGTGCACTATCTACCCAGTCTAATCCTGTAATCTTCACCTCCACTATATATGCATTCAGAATATTGTTGAGCTCATATTTCACTTGCCTAAATTATTTTGTTTTCTTTAATTCTGGACTGTTCAGTAAGAAGTTGATGGTCTGATCCGCAGTCACCTTGAGGTATGACTGTATAAAATACTTCTATCTCTGACTGCAAAGTTTGAAGTCATCCTGATTTTGGTGTTGACCACCTGGTGATAGCCAAATGTAAAGTTGTCTCTTATGTGTAAAGTTCTCTCTTGTACTGTGGAAAGTGAATATTTCTTATGACCGGTGAATTATCTTGAAAGAGTTGTGCTAGTTTGTCACACTTCATTCCATCCTCCAAGGTCAAGCTTGCTCATTATTCCAGTTATAATTTGACTACCAGCACCAGCATAAACATTTCAGTTGCCTATGATGAATGTTTTTGTTGTTGCGGCTGTTGTACTTGTCGTCTGATCTTCTCCGTTAGTATGGATACCTTTAAACATGAAGATGTCATCTCCCAGTATCATTTTGATACATTTGTGGGGCTTTTGACTCTAGGGTTTTCATGGCATAAATACTGGAGTGGTTTGTCATTACTTTCTTCAGTGGACCATGTTAAGTCTCTCTCTCTCTAACATGACCTGCCCATTTCAGGTGGCACTGTTCCAGTATAGCTCATAGCTTCACTGAGACAGACAAGTCCTTTCACCGTGACAAGGTAACAGCTCACCTCTTACTAATCAGTGTGAACTCTGTACTAGAAGTTGAGATATTGATACTGTTAAAGCAACTTATCTTCTTTTGCAGCAGTTCCACCTAAGATGTATAGCACAATGCTTGTAGGTTTATAGGTGGTTACTAGGCTAGTGGTCCTAAAGCCCTTTCAAGTCTAGTCATGTTAAACCCAAGTTGCCCCATCTGTCCTTATTAAGGGAACGGAACATATTTTGCAGGGCTAGTCTATGGTCTGCACCAACTCCCTCTGTCCATGAGGAACATGGGTGCACCACCCCAGGGTGAATTTGCAGTCTCCCATCCATTAGCCCAGATTGCGCTTGAATAAGGTCTGTGAGGAGCTCTGCGTCATGTGAATTTAAAGTTTGTTCCAGAGGAGTGGCTGTTTCTGGGAGACAAATTTGTCTCTCCAGCATGATCTGTTAATGTCACAGGCTAGGTTAAGATCACTAGGGCGAGTGACTCTTGGGCTGTTAGATTTGTGTATGTGAAGCATATCCATCAGGGCAGGGATGGATACTGCCTTGTGGGCCAGGCACAAGTCTCCTCTTAGCAGCCTATATGATACAGTTTACAGTGACAGGGCTTTTAGTCTATTTACATACGTCATGGTTTGGAGGCCTTGTATTTTCTTGGTGAGCAACCTCTGTGGTCTTTCCAACTGCTGCAGATGTCTTTTGAGGTGCATGCTAAAGGGAGCATTTTACTCTTTTAGTGGTCTGATGAGGGTCGAGTACATTGAGGCTATAACATCCTTAGACCTGAATGAGATGCCCTTACGTATGAGGTGCTCAACATAGAATGCTTTCCTTACTACAGAGGAAACTTGGTGGTCGAAGTTCAGATTGCTATCTACCTGTGTTCCTAGGTCTCTCACCACTGGGTTTGAGCTTAGTGGGTGTTGTCAGTACTGTAGTTAGGGGGAATTCTACTTTGCCAAAGGGAATAATAATGCACTTTTTTTGCGTTTAGTTTTAGATCGTGGCTTTGGCACCAGTCCTTTGTCTGTTAGTCCATCCTGTAGTATGTTAACATTGTTTGAGGATTCAATGATTGCACCCAATTTGCAATCATCAGCAAACTTGGTAAGCCAAAGGCCTTCTAATTTAGCCTGGACTTCTGAGAATTAGATTCGGAACAGTGCAGGATCCAGCACAGAACCACCACTGGGACGGGTCTGCTGGTAGAGATGGAGTCACCAACTCTGACAGTATGTGTTTTGTCGGTGAACAAGTTAGCTACCCATCTAGTGACTTAAGGATTAATCCCTAACCGAGAGAGTTTTTCAGTGATACCCGAGTGGGGAATTGTCAGAACCCTTGGCCAGGTCAGGATAAGTGTTATGCAACATCTTACCTTCATCCAAGTCTTTGGTGACTTTCTCAAAGTCCACCAGGTTTAATAAGCATGATATACACTTAACAAAGGCAAAGGTTGGGTCTAGAGTTTGAAGGTCACCTATGTCCTTGTTGATGAGGTCCATGATAATTCTTTCCATGGCCTTGTAGGTGAGACTGGCTAGACTTATGGGTCTATAGTTCCCAGGGACTAATGGCCCCCCTTTGTGTAAGGGGATTACTGGTGCTGCTCACCACTCCACTGGAACAAAGCCAGTTCTCGGGCTGTGGTTAGAGAGCGGTAAGTGGGTCTGCTAGGACCTGTTTTAGATTACTTAGTAGTCGTACTGGGATGTTATCAGGTCCCATTGAGGCTGTGTTTTTTGGCCTAGGAGAGTGCAGATAAGACCTGATCTCTAGAAATGTTAGACAGAGGGCTGGTGTTGAGTATGCTTTGTGGTATGGCCAATGGGGCCAGGGGTGTGAAGTTTACAGCAAATCTGTCAGCTAGCAGTTTGTCAATTTCCTCCAGTGCAGTATGAATGCTACCGTCTGAATACAGAAAAGAAGAAAGGCAAAACCTGACAAAAAACATTTACAAAACACAACAGCAGAACAATGACACAGTTAACCCTAGTGATGGACTCGGTGTATCGTATCCAGTGAAATACACCTTGCTTCACCAAATAAACGTGACCAATAAAAAATCCCCCAAACTTCTTTAATGAACACTTGGCGCTTTCATCCTACAATATTAAGACTATATTGTGCCGTGGTTCTGCTGTTCTGTTTTCTTCATGAGTGGTACCATCTATTACCAGTTCTGCACAAACCTGTGCATTCCCTTTTAGGTTTTGGATGTAACTAAAGAATGTCTTATGATTATGCTTGGCTAGGGATGCTATTTTAACTTCATACTTAGGTTTAGAGGATTTCACAAGATTTCTGATTTGCTTGTTCAAGCTGAGGAGTGAATTCTTCCTCTGCTGAGTCAGTTCCCTCTTATTCTTAGACATGAGTTTCTTCCACTTGTTATATAACCTGATAATTATATAATTTGTTATATAACTTGAGATCACCAGGGTGGCTTGTTTTATCGGGAGGACCTGGTTTTGATCCGGTTCAAATCGGGTACAGCCAAGTCTATATAGCTGCTTAACTGTTTGTACTGGGCATCTGAGTACACCTCTGCACAGAAGTCATTGTTTTCTGTGACTGCAGGGGGTGTAAAAATTTTTATACCATCGCTTAGTAGTCTGAAGTTAGCTTTGGAAAAGCTCTTCAGTTTTTTGCTCCTCTAGGGTCTCAGGTCCAATAGTTACTTCAAATGAGACAGTTTTATGGTCTGTCCTGACCAGGGAAGGCATCATACGGGGAGAGTACAGTGACTTCCCATGATAGAGAGTACTATGTCTAGGACATTTGAGCGCCTTGTGGGGGTACAGACCAGAACACTGGAATTACCAGTGTCAAGGAACCTCTGTGCGAGCGTGTTTGCGCTCATATATGTCATCAGGTTGATGGAAGGATAGTTGAAATCACCAATGACTAATGTGTTGGACTGTATGAAGAGTGATTCCAGTAAGTACAGGTAGGAGGTGTGCTCTTCTGGTTCATTGTGGGGGACCTACAGCTAGCAATGATGTGGTAGGATATTTTGCCTGGAGTTAATTGGACATGGAGTAGTTCGACAGAGTCGTACTATTTGACCAGTCTTGAGGTGTACTTTGCTTTAATGAAGATGGATATTCCTCCACTTTGTTCTTTCATGCTCATTTTGAGGTCTGAACGTGTGGAAGGCATTGTTGCCTTGCAAGGCTGGGGTGTTCTCCGCGGCCTTGAACCATGTCTCAGTGAGTGCACAGACAGCATCTTCCAAGGAGTGAGGAGTGCTTCCAGGATGTGCAGCTTCATGTTTAAACTTTTAGCATTAAGCAGCAGAACCTTGAGTTTGCCTCGGGTGGATTTTGTTGCATCAGAACTTTTGTTGTTTTGAGATTGCCTAAAAAAGGTACTATGGAGGAGGCACGCACCTTTGCCAGTATCTGAAAGCCTAGAAGAGACCAGTGCAAACCATCTGTGGCAAAGGAGTTTAGCTTGTTGATCATGTCATCCCAGACTGACAGATACTGGACCCCTGGACTGACTCTTGAAGCTAAGCCAATTGTTAGTCTGTCATTTTTTATTTATACTGTGGCATTATCCTGGGAGAAGGTAGAATGCTGCTTAGGGCTAGGGCATACCTACTTGGGACAAACATACAGAGTTCAGTCATGTCTCTCTCCACATAGTCCAGAGAGGTACATCTCAAGTCATTTAACCCAACATGAACTGTGATTGAGAAATTAACAGTACGTGTTGAATGACTTGAGTGAATGTGTGATCTGATGAATCCTGGCATCTCACAGGCAGCTGACCATGACCTTCTCCTTGTCCAGCCTGGTGAGAGGAACATCTGTGTGTGTCACTGGAGTCGCATATAACCAGGACATTTGTTTTAGAGGTGTTTTGCTTTAGGGGCTTATTTGTTGAGACACATTTGTATGTGTTATGTGTAGTGGTTTCTATTTGCCTAAAATTGTGTACCCTTGGTTTATGCTTGGGAGGTCTCTGAACTTTTGGTTGACTTCTAATGAGTACCTCTGCATATGTGGGTCTATAAGTCATGTTTTTAGATCGTCTGAGAGGTGGAGTGTGTACAGGCAACCTGTTTGGTATCCCGTTTGTTGTTACGTGGGAGAAGTGATTCCAATTTCATAGTGTACTTGCATCTCTCAATAGGGTATTTGTTGTAGGAGTGCAGTATACATGAAGCAATTACTAAGCTGCCTCAGTATTCCCTTTTCAATCAGTCTAGCTGGAGAAATTATGGGAAACTGTCCATTATAGCAGTTTTTTTTACAGTATGAGCCGTTAGGGAAACAATGAGCTAGATTGACCAGTTTTTGCTGTAGGACTATCGGGGGCTGTTAAATTGAGGCTTGTGGATGATGGGTGTGGCAACACTGCTCAGTGCACAACTAAGTTACCTTGAGTGCAACAGAGGAGCTTGTGAGGGGTCCACTGACAATTGTTTAGGGGAAAAAATTGTGCTTTAAGGCATTTGCGTCTATATAGGGCACCACTAACCCGTATTGTGGAATATGCAGCGATGAGCAAATGCAAGGCTTAAAATACAGGCAAAAGTAAACAGTTTTAAGCTACTCTACCAATAGGAAAGTACACAATGAACCTTCCTACAGCAATCCCCAGCTCAGACAATGCTGGATCCACACTTTTTTTTTTTACTGAAAAAGTACAGGGGAGTCTTTCTTAATGTAGGATGGCTGGTTTAGTGCTTGCTTGTAACAGAAACAGACTAGATTCAGCTTGTAACAAAAACAGACTAGATTCAGCAGGTCTGAATGTAGACTATTGCTGTCTAGGTTGAAAATACAGTTGGAAACAAGTGCAGAAAAACAACCATAAAGGGGG
Organism: Protopterus annectens; assembly: GCF_019279795.1. Taxonomy (NCBI): domain Eukaryota; kingdom Metazoa; phylum Chordata; order Ceratodontiformes; family Protopteridae; genus Protopterus; species Protopterus annectens. Next base: position 184,377,394 of record NC_056738.1, read on the forward strand.
GGGGGGCAGAAAAATGCAGTGATCAGATACAATGCAAATTAAAATGAGCAATAGAGACTGCAAAAATCTTACATGTTTCTCCAACCTAAACAGACCGGGCTACCTCCCAGTGCACTAGATTTAAAATCCACCTCTTGATGTAAAAACAAGTGCTTGCTAGAGTGTTAAGAATACACTACATTATTCAACAGCTAACTAGAAAATTAATTCAGATCAAATAAATCAGTAGAACAGTGAGAGGCAAAATGCAGTTTCATTACAAGCACAAGGAAAGGCAAATAAATAATTTAATATTCTCAACAGCAGTGTAGAATGGGAGGAGCTTGTTAAGCTTAATTTACAGTAAGGCTGGGAAACTTAAATCACCAGGTTTAAAAAGCATATCAACAAAGGGGGAAAGTGGGTGGGAAACACTAGCGGGGAATCATCAGCATTGCTTTAGTTTATGCAGGTTTGAAATCTATTCAGCAAAAGACAAAGGGGCAGAAATTCACTGTGTATTTAAGTATCACTCATAAGACTACCAATGAAAAAACATGTGAAATGTATAGCCTAGATAATTTGTGTCTACCTGTCACATATAACAAATACACCAGGCCAAACAGATTTCTTAAAACGGAAAACAAAATGGAATAGGTAAGACAGAAAGCAGTTCTTTTAGTCACAGACAAAAAATATAGATTTGAATTCCTCACCCAGCAGGAAATCACCAGCAGTTCTTTAGTTTATGCAGGCTTGAAATCTTTTCAGCATAAGACTTAATTCTGTGCTTCTAACAGCAAGTAGTACAGGCATATCTGGTATGCACAGAAACCCTTCTCTGTTAATTCAGACCTTCTAGTATCACAATAGTTACGGGCAAAACATCCATCCATCACTGGAATCTATAGCCAGAGAACTGTCACAATCTTGTCAGGTGGTCATCATCCTGCAAACTGATGCTAACTATAATGTTAACAAAACCATGCAATAATTACCTCAGCTGTGCATATAAGCAAGTCCTGTACCAGTACTACATAAACTTCAGACCACTGAAAATGTATATGGCTCAACCTAACAATCCTTCCAGCCAATGTACACCCTAGTTCGGAGGGTGGCCTAATGGTTAAGGTGTTTGCCTTGCAAACACAAGGTGCAGGGTTTGAGTCTCACAAGGGATAATTGTCTAGGCTTACAATGGCTCACAAGGGCAGTTAGCCTAGTATTAACCTATGAACCTATGAATACTGGCCTCAGTAATTCAGAAGTTACAGTGGAAAAAAACTCACTTCAAGAGAAACTTGAATAACCTGTAAAGAGTTCAGCATTACAAACCTAGACATACACTGCCTGTGGAACAAAATAAAGCACAGTTGTATGCTTTCATTGATTCTTGTACACCACACATGTTGGTTATAACAGAATCTTGGCTGAAATCCCACATAAAAAAATGAAGAAATTCACCCCTCAAGGGTGTGTGATATCTTCAGCCAGAATAGGTCCTATAAATGAGCAGGAGGAGTAGCTACTCTTACTGAGTACCACCTCGTATCTACTCTGTCCATTAAGACATAAAGAAACCTCATTAATAAATGTGCCAGTAGGTAGTTGCATATCCTTCAAACTACTGGGTGTGTGTATGCCTCCCTCACAATAAAAAAATAAAATAAAAAAACAGTATGCATACTATTAGACCTACTGGAAAGCATCAAATCAGAGATTACTTGTGCTTGCAGTACGATATTGACTGGGTTACAAAAATGGTGGCCTAATACAACAGCATGGCCTAAACCAAATAATTTTACTTCCGGCTAAAGCTGGCAAAACTATTTGATACAGACACCATCCTTGACTGAGAAGCTGGTATCACAGTTGGAGCACATTGCTTCAGGTGGAGTATACCATACTCTATAAGTGACCATTTCCCAACCTTCATTATTTGGAAACAAGGATTACTCAAAAAATTCACAGCCACCTCAAGATGCACAGCTTTAAAACACAAGAATAAGTAAATAATTTCATACCGTATGTAAAGTGGAATCTTCTGGTAACTCTGCACATCTTTTCAAAGTCAGTAAATTGCTGTTTTTGTATCACAGAAATTCTAGACTCTCTCACCACTCCGAAATCTTTGAGTAAAAAAAAACAACCTAGACTTGGATGATGTGGGAGTTTAAGGGCAACAATCAGTAAAAGAGACAAAGTCTGGGTCTGCTGTACAAAAAGAAAACCATAAACTGACCTGTTAAGTCATAAGCAACTCAGAAACAAATGTAAATCTTCAGTGAAAGAGTAAAATAAACTTTTTCAGTTTTAACTCCTTTTCAAATTTGTCTTAGAAATTTTAGTAGATAAACTGTTTACACCTGGTACCACAACCACACCATTGTCTACCCCAAGCAGGTAAACCTTGTTCAGAATTATGCAGTTACTTTGAAAAGCTATTCCGTTATCCTGAACCCATCCCATTCTATCTGATGCACTTTAAACTTATCATAGAAATTCATATTAATATAGCAATAACCCAAGCCTGGGTGTGGGTAATGCTGGATTTACCCACGGTTGGCGTGGTTTGGTCCCGAAGGCGAAGCCCGAGGAACCAAACAAAGCCAACCGTGGGTAAATCCAGCATTACCCACACCCAGAAGTAGGTTATTGCTATTATACAATGACATTATTTAAGAAAAAAAATAATTACGTTTCTTAAATAATGGCATTGTATAATGCCTCCTTGCTGCCCTTCCGCAGCTGTCTGGTATTCCGCGGAAGTTCTGATGTACTGCGCATGCCTTCGCAGTACATCAGAGCTGTGGGCAAAATCAACGGAGAAAGCAAGATCTCCATTGCTTTTTACTGTTTCGCTATGTTAAATGGGTTTAACATAGCAAGACAGCTTTAAAAAAAGCAACGGAGAATCTCCGTTGCTTATTTTAAAGCTGTCTCGCTATGTTAAACCCATTTAACATAGCGAGACAGTTTTGAAAAAAGCAACGGAGAAAGCAAGATCTCCGTTGCTTTTTACAAACTGTTTCGCTATGTTAAATGGGTTTAACATAGCGAGACAGCTTTAAAATAAGCAACGGACATCTCCATTGCTTATTTTAAAGCTGTCTCGCTTTGTTAAACCCATTTAACATAGCAAGACAGGTTTAAAAAAAAAGCAACGGAGAAAGCAAGATCTCCGTTGCTTTTACACTGTCGCTATGTTAAAGGAGTTTAACATAGCGAGACAACTTTAAAAAAAGCAACGGAGATCTCCGTTGCCTTTTATAAACCTGTGTCGCTATGTTAAACTCCTTTAACATAGAGACAGTGTTTTACAAAAGACTTATACTAATGGAAAAAGTCCGGGCGACCGGACCTTTTTCCATTAGTATAAGTCGATTTACAACGTGCACGCTGACGAATCAGCGTGCATGTTTTGGAATATTAATGGGGGGGGTCATGGTATAATTGAAAAGTTATCATGGTTACAGTCAGAAGACTTGCACAAAACTGAAGACTTCAGATCAAAAGGCTCAGATGAGTTGCCTCCAAAAGTCATAAAACTTGCTAGCTGTGCTTGTTACCCTAGTACAGATGCAAGTATGAGAGAAAAATTACCCAATTTGTAGAATGATGCAAATATAATACCTCTACATTAAGGGGCACTTTTTCTATGCCTAGTAATTAAAAGCCAATAACAGTCTTAAATGTACTGTAGTAAACACCAGAATGGGTAATTCAGCAGCATCTAACTTACCTTAAGGATTGCAATCTGTTCAGTAACTCTTATCATTGGTTTCTTAAAGATCAGTTCATTAATACAGTCCAGTGACAGTCACCAACCTAATTGGGGAGAAAATCAACAAAAAGGAAATGGTTGTAGAGCTGTCCTTAGATAATTCTAAAATGTTTGACGCCATAATTCACTGTGACCTGATCTATAGACTTAAGCACTTGAGTTTCTACCCCAGACCCGTAAATGGTTCTACTGTTACGTATAAAATACAAAATGCTGTTTTATACTTGGGACAAGAACTGTCCACACATGATATAGCTGGCACAGTTCTCCCCAAGGGCTGTTCTAGGACCCCTGCTGTTTGACTTTTATGTGAATTTTGTGACGGTGCTGCAGAGCACTGTAAGGTATTCTGTGTGCACATAACAGTGTTCCTCTGTCCAGCTAACAACCATACAAAAACTGAATCTCATCTACAGTCAGGCTTTAAAAAAAAAAGTGGTCCCCAAAAAGTCACCCATTGATTCTCAACTAATTGTCGATATTTCGAAAGTAATGCTATAATGCTCTCTGTCAGTCTCTACAAAATCTAACATTCCTCACTACTAAAAATCAGTTAACTCCTTATCCTTCACCAATAGAATCATGTACTATCCTAGGTGATACAGACTCATTGGAATAGCAAATACAGCACTAATAAATGTAGTATAATGGTAGGAAAATTATACTTCCCAGCAGCAATTAGCAGAATTTCACACATCAGAATAATCAGTTTAGTGCCATGTGAATATGCATCACTATAGTCTGTTAAAAATCTGTTCCCGTTATCATTCAGAAATAAACTACACCATCTCTTATGCAGTGCCAACAGATGCCTTCACAAAAAAATGGATACCCACTCCAAGAAACTAGTTCAATACCACCTTAAGAGATTTGTAGTCATCACAAGTCGCACTTATTCAAACCAGCAGAAACTACAACTCAAATGGAGGTGCAGTATTTAGAAATTATACTGTTTAAGTACGGAATAAATTGCCAACCTCCATTATAAACAATAAAAACCGTGCTAATTTCTACTGTAGCATGATTTGAGTGAAGCTGTGGTGAGAGCAGCATTAGTAGTAGCCAGGCAGTAGCCGTTCTTGCGACTCCCCTCTTTTCATCATTCTTGACAAGCTAATTCTTTGTTTTCAGTAAGTACTGCTTGATTTGTTTCAAACTTTAGAATATCTGCCTAAGTACTTCATCCTTAAATTTTCAGGGTCTGCGTACTAGTTTCCCCTCAAGTGTTTGGCAGTGTTCTGTAGAGTACCTTGCTAAAGTAAGGGAAAACCGCTCATGTACTTTAAAAAAAAAAAAAAAAAAAGCACCAAACCAGGCATGTCCAAGGGTCAGCTTCCATTGATTTCTCCTGTCCACCTGGTGAATCTGGGCATACTGGGGCAATACAGCAATTGCCTCATGTACACAGACAACCCTGTCCTCCTACCACCCAACAGTACAACCTGTGAGAGATGCACTTACATAACCAAACTGGAAGCAACGCTCTCTCCACCCAAGATTGTGCTAGACAGTCAAGAGGAGAAGGTTAACAGTCGCACTACACCTCAAGCAACACATAGCCCTTCTAAACTCGCACCACCAACACCCACACATAGCAACACTAAATCCATATATGCGGAGGCCCTTAACTGTAATCTGCCCAAGCAACAAGGACCTTCGAAGCTGAAATGCAAACAAACACCAATCACAACCAAAGTGTCACATAGCTTACAACACCGGTGTGCCACCCATCAACTGCCCTTAAGGCAAGACAACGTACCTAACACTTTAGTCATAGGTGACTCTATAGTCAGGCACACTGATGTCCCACTCACCAGGCTGAACTAGGAGAAAATTACAGTGAGCTGCCTGTCGGTTGCCCGGATCCACCACATAACTCATGCACTCAAGTCACTCCACAAGTACAAATATGACTCTGTCATTGTCCATGTTGGAGTGAATGACTTGAGATGTACCTCCCTGTACTACATGAAGAGACATGGAATAGCTCTTGGATCATGTGGCCCAGGAAGGTATGACCCTAGCCCTGAGTAGCATCCTGTTGCCCAGAATGATACCACAATATAAGGACAGAATGATTGACTTCAACAATTGGCTAAGCTTCTGGTGTCATTCAAAGGGGGTCCAGTATCTGTCTGCCTGGGACGACATGATCGACAGACCACGATGCTTTGCCAGAAATGGTCTGCACCTGTCGCCCCTGGGATTCAGGCTACTGGCTAAGGCTCTTGCCACCCCTATAGTGCCTTTTTTAAGCAAAGTTCAAAGGACAAAACCACCACCGTAACAGGTACAAGCATGCAAAATCTGAAGGTAATGCTACTCAATGCTAGGTCGAAACCTCAAAATGCACTCTCTCGAGGCACTCCTAAAAATGGAGAACATCGATATCTTTGCAGTAACTGAGACCTTGTTCAAGTCTCCAGACAGCACCCCTTCAATACCAGTCTACAACTCTTACCACACCTTTCGGCTACCAAACCAGGATCGAAACACTAAAGGTGGAGGAGTGCCTATATTCACCAAGGATATTCACACCATCAGGTTAGTTGCGCAACACAATGCGTCTGAAATTCTCCAGGTGCAACTAACACTAGGTAAGACTGCAATCCAAATTGTAGTTTGCTACAGATCCCCCACCATGCCCCAAGATTCTCACTGCACCTTTTCTAAACATACTGGAAAATATTGATATACAACCAAACACCCTAATACTGGGTGATTTCAACTACTCTGCCATTAACTAGGAAAACTACTCGTGCACCAACACCTTTGCCCAACGGTTCTTGGAATTCATAAATTTCAATGCCCTGGATCAACTAATCCATAGTCCCAGCAGGGGCTCCAGTATCCTAGACCTGGTCATTACCAACATGGGAAATTGATGCTCCACACCTATGGTCACCCCCTCGTTGGTCAGATCATAAGCTAATCACCCTTAACATCCACCCCCCACCCCCCAGTAAGGAAACCTCCATAAAAAACTTCTCCAAGGCCAACTTCATGCTACTCAAGTTAGAAGTTACAAACTTCATGACACAATGCAGACGGGAACTGAAAGGTCGACTGCCGAGTCCTACACTAAGGCACATCCAGTCATGCATGAATCGTGCCATCCTAAATAAAACCAAGATGCTCTCCTCCAAAAAAAAGGAAGCAAGTCTGGTGGTCCCCTACCATAAACAAACTTTACAACAAAAGGAAAAAAACTGTTGCAGAAGAAAGGAAAATCCCAGGATGCAAAAAATTCCCTTACCAGCCTGAGTAAGAAGCTGAGATCCCTCATAAAATCCTCCAAAGCTAGTTACGAAAATAAAATTGCCAAAGATTCCAAAGACAACCGCAAGGCATTCTATAACTATGTCAAGAATCTAAATGGCAATGCTCAGATCTGCTTTGAGCTACAACAGAATGGCATTAAATATACTGATCCCAAGGATATTGCCAATATCCTGGCAGATCGATTCTGTGCCAACTTCATCCCCCTCTCATCCCCTAAGTGGCCCATCTCAGTACTGAATGATTGCCAAATTCAGGTAATAACGGCCTCACAGGTAAAAAAATGCACTCTCCAAAGCTATGAATACAGCATCCATGGGACCAGATGACATCCTGGGCTGTGTACTACATGAACTACGAAATGAACTGGCACCTCACCTAAGTGTCATGTTTAATCATACCTTCACCTCAGGCTTTGTGCCCACTGAGTGGCGCACAGCTACAGTTATCCCACTCCATAAGGGGGGATCCAACTTGGATCCCGGAAACTACCACCCCATCAGTCTGACCAGCCTGATCTGCAAGGCCATGGAACGTATTATCATGGAACTTATAAACAAAGACATTGGCAACCTTAAAACACTGAACCCCACCCAGTTTGGGTTCGTGAATGGCCGATCTTGTCTCCTGAACCTTATTGACTTCTTTGAATCAGTCTCCAGAGCCGTGGACGAGGGTAAGGCAGTCCACACCGCCTATCTGGACCTCGCCAACACCTTTGACACCATCCCCCACTCTGGAATCATAGATAAACTTACTAAGCTGGGCATTAATCCCTACGTCACTCGATGGGTTGCCAACTGGCTTACTGACAGAACCCACACTGTAACAGTAGCTGACTTCAAATCCAGCTCCAAATAAGTGACAAGTGGAATACCTCAGGGTTCAGTCCTGGGACCTCTCTTGTTTGGCATCTACTTCTCTGAAGTACAGGCCAATACTAAGGGACTCTGGCTAACAAAGTTTGCAGATGACTGCAAACTGGGAGCCATTATTAAATCTCCAAATGATGTGGATACTCTACAAAAGGGCCTTACAGAAACAGATGCTTGGTGCCAGAAATGTTTAGTTATCCTCTTTGGAAAAAAACATGTACCCATGAATTATCACATAGGTGGCAGTACACTAAACACCACCTGTGTCCCTAAGTCTCTTATCACACTTTCGGACAGTGGTCTCACCTTCAATAACCACATTGCCACAATAGTCAGGAAATCCTTCTATGTGGCACACCTCATCACTAAGGGCTTTTCATCCAGAAAAAAGGAGGTCATTGTCCCACTGTACTCATCCCTCATTAGACCCATTATAGAATACAACGTCCCATTTGGTATGTACCTCTCAAGACATCTGCAACAACTGGAAAGGCCGCAGAAATACCTCACTAAAAGAATCACAGGCCTAAAGCAGATGCCTTATGCTGACCGCCTTAAACTCCAGCTATACTCTGTCGCATATTGTCTACTCCGAGGCAATCTCTGCTTAACATACAAGGCCATGTCAAACCCAGAGCTGTTGGACATGCTACACTTAAAGAAATCCCAATCCCTCAGAGCCACACACTCCAGGGATCTAAATCTTGTCATCACAATAAACAAAACATGCTGGAGAGATAGGTTCCTGACCCAGAGACTCCCCAGACTCTGGAATAGACTTGCCCATACATGTCAAGCAGAGCACCTCTTTGGCCCTCTTCAAAAGGAACCTTGATGATTGGATGGGAGAAAGGAAATTCACCTTGGGGATCACGTCAGTCGCCCTGCTAGACAGGGGTCCAGGGAAGTAAATAATGTGGGAAGAAATAGCCAGGGAATTGTTATGGCTAGGCTTGTATAGGCCCTAGGGCCGATAGCCTAGTACCAACCTATGACTTAGACACCTTGAGTGACATTTTTCCTGTAAAAGCCTAATTTAAATTTCTTCAGTACCTAGTTGCACATAGGACAACTAGTTTACAATGACTTGCACTCTCCCCATAGTTGCAAACAGTGATTGATATTCTCACTCCAGCTGTCTAATCAATAAAAAGAGTCATGCGTATGAACTTTCCTACTGTCTCCGTTACTGGCTTGGTGGATATGGGCATCCTGAGACAATGTAGAAATTGCCTCATATTTACTGACAGCCAGTTAATTTTCAAACAAACTGATGAAATATGTGAGAGATGTATTTACACAATGTCACTGGAGGCAAAGCTTCTCACATAAAATTACTCCTAATGTCTATAAGGTTGTCAGTACACACGCTGCACCCACCATGCACAATTCAAAGTAGACATATCAACCCACATATGCTGAGCAATTAAATGTAACCTTAATAAACCTCAAAGACCTCCTAGATGAAGTACACATAACATATATCCTCAGCAGTCCCAAATGCACTCTTTCAAAACAATACCCACATCAACACATAGAGCTATATCTCTTGGAACCTCTACCACTAAGCAAGCCACCACACAATCCAACATTCTAGTTATTGGAGACACCATCGTGAGACACACTGATGTCCCTCTTAACAGACTGAGTAAGGAGAAAGTCATGGTCAGTTGCTTATCAGGGGCTAGGATCCACCACATTGCACACGCACTCAGGTCGTTGGACCACAGTTATCAATATGACTCAGTCATAGTCCATGTAGGAGTAAATGACCTGAGACTTACCTCCCTAGACTATATGAAGAGAGACACCATGGAGCTCTTGGAATATATGTCTCAGGCAGGTATGAGCCTAGCATTGAGCAACATTTTACCTACTCCAAGGATGATGCCACAATATGAACTAAAGATGATTGACTTAATAATTGGCTTAATTTGTGGTGTCATTCTAAGGAGGTGCAATGTTTATCAGCATGGAAGGAAATGGTCAACAGACCACAATGCTTTTCCAGGGATGATCTTCACCTCTCCCATCTAGGCTTTGGAATATTAGCTAAAACATTGTCTTCCCCCATAGTGCCTTTTTAGGCAATGTCAAACTGAAAGTACTTCCGACATAGCAAATCAAAACCAAGAAAATCTCAGTGCATGGAGTGTAAACAAAAAACTCCATTCTCTAGAAGCTCTCTGTACCGTAGAGAATGCTGAAACTGTGCGGTCACTGAGACTTGGTTTAAAGCCGCGGAGAGCACATCAACAGTGCAGGATTATAATGCCTTCCACACATTTAGGCCAGGTACTTCACAGGCAGGGACTAAAGGTGGAGGTGTCTCTGTTTACATCAAAAATAAATGTACTTCGAGGCTGGTCATACAGAGCAATGCACTTGAGCTGCTCCATGTTAGTCACCACAGGCAAAATCCAATACCACTTCCTTGCCAGCTATAAGTCCCCCTCCATGACTCATGAAACCCGTACCATGTATTTAAACTTATTAAAAATACCATCCAACCCAGTACCATATTTATGGGTGACTTTAATTACCCCTCTATTAACTGGGAATCCTCTACAACATCAAACTTGCATGCAAAGAGATTCCTGGATTTTGTAAATGCAAACTCCCTGGACCAAATAGTACACCAGCCAGAGGTGCAACCGTACTGGATCTGGTCCTCAATAATATGGGAGAAAGCTGCACACCCCCTGGTTAGGTTAGACAACATAATGGTCTCCTTTGAAGTAAAAATAAAACCTGAACCCCCAGCTAAACCTGGAATATTCAGGAACTATTCTAAGGCTAACCTCCTGCTGTTGTGAGAATCTGGCAAAATTTCAAGTCCCCATAAACCCTGAGAACACTGCTGCCTATGCAGAACTGTCCACAGAAGCTCTGTACAAGCATGTTAATAGCCGCATAGAGGCAGTTGTACCCACTGGGAAGAAGTACAAAACTAACTCAAAAAAACAAGCCACCCTGGTGGAATCACAAAATCAATAGGATGTATAACAGGAGGAAGAAAATCATGGCGAAAATAAGGGGTTGCAGCAGCCAACAGGATAAAAGCACTCTCATCAAACAAAACAAACAACTCAGAAGACAAATAAAATCTACCAAATCCAAATTTGTAAGTTTGGCCTCCAAGGCCAAGGACAACTACAAAACATTCTTTAGCTATGTCCGCAACCTCAATGGCAATACACAATTGTGTGCAGAGCTCTTTGTAAATGGAGTCACCTATACTGAGCTAAAAGATATAGCAAACCTCCTGGCTGATAAAGTCAGATCCAAATTTACCCCTCTCTCCCCCTCAACCTTCCCTTAGGAAATATCATCAAATATAACTCCCCCTACTATCACTAGGGAACAGGTCCTTAATGCTTTCTCTAAGACCAAGAACACTGCATCAGTGGGCCCAGACAATATCCCAGGATGCCTTCTAAGTAGCATTGAACATGACCTATCTGGGCCTCTGGAATTACTATTTAACTATAGCCTCCAAACAGGCTTTGTGCCTCATGAGTGGAAAAAGGCAACAGTCATCCCTCTGCACAAAGGTGGGACATTACAGACACTGAAAACTACAGACTCATAAGTCTCACTGGTCTTGTATGTAAAGCAATGGAAAGAATTGTCATGGAGATGATCAATAGAGATGTAGTAAACTTCCAGACACTAGACCCAACCCAGTTTGGTTTCGTCAAGGTCAGATCATGCCTACTCAACCTGGTGGACTTCGAGAAGGTCACCAAAGCAATGGATGAGGGCAAAATCGTTCACAGTGCCCTTTTTTGGCCTGGCCAAGGCATTTGACTCAATATCTTACTCAGGCATTGTTGACAAACTCAAGAGGTTGGGTACAAACCCGTATGTCACTTGGTGGATAGCCAACTGACTCACAGGACCCAGGAAATTAGAATTGGGGAGTCCACCTCTGCAAAGAGGCCAGTCGCAAGTGGAGTCCCTCAAGGATCCGTCCTTGGACCGTTCCTTTTTGGCATTTACTTCTCTGAAGTCAAGGCCATTGTTAGTTTTCCCTGGCTGACTAAATTTGCAAATTAGGAGCAGTCGCTGAATCGCACATTGACACAAATGTTCTCCAGGAAGGGCTGACGCAGACAAACAGCTGGTGTCAGAGCCGTAGACTAAAACTAAACGCCAAGAAATGCATAGTAGTATCCTTTGGGAAGTCATCCATACATAGTAACTATCATATTGACAACACACCCCTTAAAGCTAACCCAGTAGTCAGGGACTTAGGGACACACACAGATAGTATTGTCGCCCTTGAGCGTCAAGTGTCTATAGTGGTGAGGAAGTCATTTTATGTTGCGCAACTTATAAACAAAGGTATGACATCTAAGTCCAAGGAAGTCATTTTTCCACTGTATTCGGCATTCATTAGACCTATCATTGCGTACAATGCCCCCTTTGGTATGTACCTAACCAGGCATATCCAACAATTGAAATGTCCACAGAGGTTCCTCACTAGAAGAGTACAGGGAGTAAGTAAAATGTCCTCTACAGACCACGTCAAGGCCCTATCCTTGTATTCTGTCTCCTACAGGCTTTTGTGGGGAGATCTATGCCTGGCATACCGGGCATTGTCGGACCCCACTTTGATGGACCTCCTGCATATCCACAAAACAAACACCACCAGAATTGCCTGTTCCAGAGACTTAAATCATGCCTGTGATATAAATAAGACCTAGTGGAGAGATAGGTATGCATCACAGAGACTACCCTGTCTATGGAATAAGCTCCCCATCCATGTGAAGCAGAGTGCCTCCCTAACCCAGTTTAAGTGCAACTTGGACAATTGGATAGGAAACCGGAAATTCATCCCTGGTTTGGCAACTATGTTTCTAACTAACACAGGTAACCTGTAAATGTTTCATCTCCCAGGCCCATGCTTACAATAATCAAGGGTATCAGAACTTGTCAGAGATTTGAAATGCATGGCTAGGCTTAAAAAGGCCCTTGTGGTTATTAGCCTAGTAAACAGCTATGAGCCTATGAACTTATGATCAACTTCATCACTAGCTATTATTGTAGCAAAATTGATCATGATGATATAAATGTGTGACCAAATTGAATTTAGACGTCATAGATAGATATATGTATGTATGTATATGTCTGTGGGTATAGTAGCAACCATCAAATGGCTACTACATCAATGTCACTAATAGTGACATAAACCATAAACAAACACACCTAACCGTATGTACTGTAACATGATTTAGTATGTCAGTGAAACACCCCTCAAAATTACTGTGACTCAGAATTTAACTCTACATTATCATCAAAAAAGTTGATCTGATGTTATTTTCATTCTTCCTCAACTGGTGGGTATCGGATCCAACCTCTGATTTAGCTCCACCACTTTTACTAGATTCACAGATCCAACTCTTGAGTTCCTCCCTTTATCCCTAATGCCCTGTCACCCTAATATACCACAGATCGTGTTTGCCACCATATTATTCAGATGTGGATCTTCTGCTCTCAAGTTTTAGGGTGCACAATAGATCTTTTCCATGAGTTTTTCAGAATATTTTGTACTGATCTTTATTACTCTTTCTCCCTTAACCTTTTCTTACACTTTTCGGGTTTTCTTTTTTCCATTAGCCTGACCATTTTGTTTCAAACTTTTCTACCCTTTTTGGGATAAGCCTTTAAGTACCATTGTTGGTACTTCGTTTTTCTCCCGTTTGCCTTTCCTACCCCATATAGGGTATTTTTCTCAGTACTGTTGTTGGTACAGATTTATTTTTCTTGACTCCTTTGATTTACTCTGTCAAGATGCCAGACAAGCTTGTGGGCTCCAAAAAGTGCACTTCCTGTGGGAATACGATCCCCAGTTTGGATGTCCTCTGGGGAGTGCGTTTATTGTTTGGACTCTGCCCATTTGGATTCTCAGTGCCCTATTTGTGCTGCAGGATTTAATGCTAAGGCATTGGGGGATAGAAGGAATAAATTAGGTGATGTTCATCGTGTTACACTGCTGCAGTCATTACACTTGGGTTCCCCAGTCAGCCTGAGTTCCAAAGTCTTGGTCTGGCGTCAGTTGCTGTTGCCTCCTCCCTGACGTCAGTGCGACAGGGGTATACAAGATGCAGCCGACGCCATTTGCTTCAGTCTTTCTTGCCGCGCAGTGCCCGAAGCAAAAGCAGTTCGCAAGTGCCGGTCGGGTGACTCCTGAGATTTTCATTCCGAATCCAGAACCGAAGTCTTCTATAAAGCTAAGTACCCCGTTGGGGAAACTTTTTCTTGCCTCAGACCGATGTCAGTAAAAGTTAATAACTGTATTTCTTGTGGGAAGCAAATACCTCATAAGGATTTCCATTCCTATTGTATCCCATGCCTAGGCTCAGACCACAACATCACTGGTTGTCGGTTTTGTGCTAGGTTTAACAAGCGCACTATTAAACGTCGGTTTGATTTTGCCCGACATTATTTTGGCAGAAAATTCAATTACACCATGCCGTCTGAACTTCCGACGACTGGAATACATAAGCGCAAAGACAAGGACAGGCATCCGAGGCCCAAAACTGACGACGAGGCCTCTTCTAGGCCGGTCGCTGGTTCTCCGGTTTTCAGCGAGATGCCTTCGCAGCCCCTGACGACCGCTTCTGCAGAACGACAGGCCACCTCCGACTCCCACGTGGTGCTAGCTGGGCCTTTGGATGCTCAAGTTTTTCAGCCTACCGAAACTAACCCTTCAGAGGGAACCGAAGTAGCTGAACAATCCACAGCTTCAGAGGGTGTTTTCAGACCTACTCAGTTAAGCATTAAACCCTCTGCTAAGTCTAAGCCTCCCTTAAAAACAAAGAAATTCAGCATTCTCCAGGACAGGCCTCCATGCCTAAGAAACAAATGCTCAAAATGGCCGAAGACCTAATCACCCTGATCAGGGGGTCCCACCCCCCACCTGATAAAAGGCCCAGACAGGATGCAGACTATGAATCCTCCGACCGGGTGTCCATTTCCTCAGATTCATCCTCAGACCTAGGATATTCTTTACCCCCCTTATGAGGATTCTGATGCTGAAGAATCAATTCCATCAGCCTCTCCGCCTGAGGACTACTCCTTTGGGGAAACCTTACATACCATGAGGGAGCATTTCCATTGGGAAGGCCAGGATTACTCAGAATCCAAAAAAAGGCTCATACCTCAACACAGACCACTTGCTATTCCGCCAGTGTTAGATAATGTGGATGATGTGTATACTGAATCCAGCTTAAATCCTGACTCCTTACCTCCAGCCCCAGTTAAACCTGATAGATATTAGAGTCCCTGACTCCCACAAATTACTGTATAAAAGTCCTGTTGCTCACCCTGAAACTATTTCTCAGGGACCCAAAGGGATTAAGGCCTCATCAGCAAAAAACCCAGTTCCCTCTGACAGAGATTCCAGAGCATTAGACAGATGGGGAAAGAAAGTATACACGTCTGCAACTTTAGCAATAAGAGCCTTAAATTGCCAGTTTCACATGCTAAAATATCAGCAATTTTTGATGTCTCAATTGAAACAAAAAAATGCTTCCAGATTCAGATCCTCCTAATTTTAAAGAAATGCAAGATTTATTGCATGCAGCTGAACAAGTGGGAAAACATACTTTGCAATGTGGTTTTGATTCTTTAGAGGCCTCCTGTAGAGCAGCAGTTACAGGCTCAGTCATTAGAAGACATGCTTGGTTAAAAGAACATACCTTACCAGATCATGTTAAAGCAAAATTATTGGATGCACATTTGCAGCGGGATGTGTTATTTGGAGTTAAGGCAGAAGAGGTATTAAAGAAGATGGAGGATAAGGCAAAATCTATGCAAACGGCTGAAGGATTTCTTACAGGTTCAGCCTCCTCGATTTAGCAGAAATTGGCCAACAAAGAATTGGTCCTTTCCAGTTACAGACAGACCTCAAAGGGGAAGATACAGACGTCCAAGAGGTAGAGGTCAACCACGAGGACCTTAGAGGCCCCGACAATGAAGTGCACCAGGCCAGAAAGAAGGGGAAGACAGGCCCCAACCATACAAAAAACAGCCTCAATGACTTCCCACTACAGCTGCCAAACAGCTCTCTCTTGGCAGCTCCCTTAGGAGGAAAACTGGCACTTTTCTATCACAATTGGCATTGGATCACCAAAGACAAATGGGTTCTCAACATTGTATCTCAAGGTTACAAGTTCCACTTTCACACTCTGCCAAGGTTAAAAGGAATGCCAAATCTGCCACCAAATTAATGGGCAGAGGGTCAAAAACAAATTACAGCACTCATGGACATGAGAGCTATTCAAAAGGTACCACCACAGGAGCAAGGACAAGGATTTTACTCAAGACTCTTTCTGGTTCCCAGAAAGGACAAAGCCTGGAGGCCCATTCTGGATCTTTCTTCTCTAAACACTTACCTGGATGTTCCGAAATTCAAAATGTTGACACTGCAGCAGCTTCTTCCCATGCTGGGCAAGAAAGCTTGGCTTGTGACCTTGGACCTCAAGGAGGCATACCTGCATGTCCCTATCAGACAAAACGGCAGAAGATACTTCAGATTCATAGCTGGTTCAATGCACTATCAATTCTCTGCCCTGCCCTTTGGCTTATCTACTGCACCCAGGGTCCTCACAAAGTGCCTGGCACCAGTAATTGCATTTTGCAGACAGAAAGGAATTCAAATTTATCTGTACCTGGACGACTGTCTGATTCAAGCAGAGAGCAAGGACATTCTTCGACAGCATCTGGCGTTCGTAAAAAAGTTAAGTTGCCTGGGGTATACAGTAAACGAAAAGAAATCAAAACTAGTGCCCTCACAAGAGATCATTTTCCTGGGTGTCAGCTTGAACACAGTTGCCCAGATGGCTTATCTCACGCCAGACAAGCAAGGACAACTGACTCAATACTTTCAATTGATGGCAACAAAGACTCAACTCCCTGCAAGAAAAATTCTGCAGGCCTTGGGTTACATGGCATCTTGCATACTACTAATTCCATATGCCAGACTGCATATGAGGAAACTACAATGGTACCTAAAGAGTGTATGGTCTCAACACTGTCAAAGTTTGGAAACAGTTATACCAATAATTCCTTGCCTACAACAGGAGTTTCGATGGTGGGCTCAAGCTTGTGACCTCAACAAGGGACAGCCTTTTATTCAACCCACAGCCAGGCAAACACTGACAACAGATGCATCCGATTACGCCTGGGGAGCGCACATGGCAGGAAAATGTATTCAGGGCGAGTGGCCCGCAGAACAAAGGCATCTTCACATCAATCAAAAAGAGATGCTAGCTGTACAAAATGCCCTTATCACTTTCAAGGACCTGCTTCATCCAGGACAACTATTACTAAAGACAGACAACCCCACAGTTATGTGGTACATAAACAGGCAAGGGGGCACACACTCGTACCCCCTCTGCAGACCAAGTCATGACCTTATGGAACACAGCTCTAGACTACCAAGTTCATCTGCAAGCACAATTCCCGCCAGGAGAGAAAAACACACTGGCAGACGACTTAAGCAGAAACATCATGGATCCCCACGAATGGGAATTGAATCCACAAATATTCAGAATGATAACACAAAAATGGTGGAGCCCGGACATAGATCTGTTTGCATCTCCAATGAACTGCCAGCTACACAAATTCTGCACAAGGAGTTACCATCCACAAGCATGGAAAGTGGATGCCCTCTCATTTAGCTGGAAAAACCTGCAAGCATACGCTTCCCCACCTCTACCTCTCCTTCCAAAGGTACTCATAAAAGCCAGGCAAGAAGAGCCAAAGATGATCCTGATTGCACCAGACTGGCCACGCCAGCACTGGTACCCAATCTTAAAGAACTTAGCACAAAAATCACCCTGGATTTTGCCTCAAATCTCTCATTTGCTGAATCAGCACAACAATCAGATGTTTCACAGCCAGCTAAAGACCTTAAACTTAGCTGCATGGAAAATTCCTTAGTCAAGCAAGCAATGCCTCTCTCCAAAGCTGCTATGGATGTCATTCTGGAGGCCAGAAGGCCTACTACCAGGGAAGCCTATTCGGATAAATGGAAGAGATTCTGTGCCTGGAACCAGCCTCACAGCCTTGACCCTCTTGTCCCAAACATTCCTCAGATTCTACAATATTTAACTGAGATGCTGGACAAGGGCCTATCCTTTTCATCCATCAAGATCCATGCCTCTGCCATTTCTGCTCATTACAACACGGATCCACAGATTTTCTCTAATCATTTGCTCAAACAGTACCTCAGAGGGGCTAAAAACGTAAGACCTACTCCAACTTGGGACCTCAACTTTGTTTTGGAGAAATTAACTTTACCTCCTTTTGAGCCAGCTAACACAGCAGAATTAAAATATATCTCTTGGAAAACTGCTCTGCTACTGGCAATAACATCAGCACGAAGAATTTCAGAATTACAGGCACTAATGGCAGTGGAACCTTTCCTCATTTTCCACCAGGACAGGGTGTCTTTAAGAACTAACCCTACGTTTATGCCAAAGTTGGTATCAAGTGTGGCTCTAAACCAAACAATTCACTTGCCAACTTTTTATCCAAAACCACAGAATAAACGGGAGAGACTACTGCATTCTTTGGACATTTACAGGCAGTTACGCTTCTACTTGGACAAAACCAAAGCTTTCAGAAAATCTGAGCAATTATTGGTAGCATATGCTGCAGGAGCACAGGGAAAAGCCATTTCAAAACAGACTATTTCTAAATGGATAGGACATTGTATACGTTTCTGCTATACACACCATGGGAAACCTGTACCTAGCAGCATTAGATCTCACTCCACCAGGGCAACAGCCACTTCAACAGCCTACCTCAGAGGAGTACCTACCAAGGATATTTTGGAAGCAGCAACATGGAGTTCTGTGTATACCTTCACCAAGAACTACCATTTGCCTTTATACTCCAAATCCAGAGCTGGCTTCGCCACTGCTGTCCTGCAGGGCCTTATAGCCAATCCTAATGCCTTATAGAACCAGCCACCCTACCTCAGCTTTGGGATTCCACCCAAGTGTAATGACTGCAGCAGTGTAACACGATGAACATAATACAGTTTTGTACCTACCATAAATGTACAAGTGCAGACACTGCTGCAGTCCAGGTTACCCTCCCTCCTTCCCCTCTTACTTGCTGTTACATACCTATGTCTTCTACCCTTTCCTACCTATGGGGAGTATTTGCTGGTAATTGAAAATTGTTGTTTGCTTTTCTTATGTATACTTTACTAGCAATTTGAATTGCCTACCTATTTGGGGGCATCTGACATCTGGGGAAAGAAAAACTGAAGAAAATGGCGTCGGCTGCATCTTATATACCCCTGTCGCACTGACGTCAGGGAGGAGGTGACAGCAGCCGACGCCGGACCAAGACTTTGGAACTCAGGCCGACTGGGGAACCGCCTGACGGCAGGATAACCCAAGTGTAATGACTGCAGCAGTGTCTACACTCGAACATCTACATTTATGGTAGGTGCAAAACTGTACTTTCTTCGTATTTCAATGTTGCAGTCATCACATGTGGGTTATCCCTACTGTGGTAGCCCTCGGCCAGCCCGAATACCAGAGTCAGTGTATTTCTGCGTTGGCTACTGTCACTTGTTGACTGAAAGCAAGGCAGCCAACACCATTAGATCAGTCTTTATTGCCGTGGAGCCCGTAGCAGAAACAGTTCAGAAGTGTGCCGGTCAGTTGCTACCAGAGCTCAAATTACAGCTGAAAAACGTCTAAAGCTAAGTACCTCGTTGGGGATCCTTTTTTTCTTGTACTAACCGATGTCCGTAAAAGTTAACAATTGTCTCGCCTGTGGAAAGCAGATCCCACACAGAGACTTCCATTCATACTGCTTCACTTGTTTAGGCCCAGACCACAACGTCCCCCATTGGCGATTCTGTGCCCTCTTTAACGCGAGAACCATTCGTTGTACAGCTCTTATTTTAGATAGGTATTTGCTTCTTCCGTCTTTGCATTCTGAAATGGCGTCCATCAGCCAACAAACAGTAAACATTCCGAAAAAAAACGTAGAGATAAAGATAGAGACAGTCCACAAAAGGCTAAGCCTTCCAACTATGCCACCGCTAAGCAGGTCATCAGTTCTCCGGAATTCAGTGAGGTGCTTTCACAGCCCCTGATGTCCAATACGATATCTATGCAGACCTCTACTGAGACCCTTTCAGAGTCTGGTATGCCACAGAAATCGTCTTCATCTTCCGAGCCTTTGGCTGTCTCTGCTTCGGTTGGGTCCGGAGCCACGACGCAGGCACCGACTTCTGAGAAGGCCTTTAACACTACCGATTCTAAACAAAAAAATATGTCTTCTCATCCAACTACCGTTTCTCTCAGACCAGTGGATACTCTTGGGCCTAGAAGCCAGGCCACTCCTAGAAAATCTATCTTTAGCCACCGTCTTACTCCTGCTCCACCACCCCAAGCACCTAAGATGGCGGAGGATCTCATCTCCCTTATGAGTAGTAGTCAGGCCACGACTTCTAAAAGGAAAAGACACCCTTCTCCTGAACTAATAGAGCAGGATTCTGAAGAATCTGATTGTTCAGATTTTGAAGAGGAAGAACAACCTCTGACTACTTATGAGGATTCAGATGCAGAGGAATCCATTCCTTCTTCCTCCCCACCAGAAGACCTTTCCTTTGGGGAAACCCTTCACACCCTCAGGGAACATTTCCACTGGAAATTTCAGGACTTCCCTAAGTCTAAGAAAAGACTAAGAAAGTTTCTAGACCTGCCCCAGCACAGACCCCTGGCCATCCCCCTTATCTTAGAAGTGGATGATGATGTTTTCCATGAATCCAGCTTAGACCCTGACGCCCTCCCACCTGCTCCCAGTAAACCTGACCGCTATTACAGAGTACCGGATTCTCAAAAATACCTGTACAGAAATCCTGCTGCAGATACGGACGTCATTACACAGGGACTAAATGAGCTAAGGCTAGTTCTGCAAGGAATCCTATTCCTTCTGACAAGGATTCCAGAGCTCTGGACAGATGGGGTAAAAAAGTATACACCTGTGGCACCTTAGCTATCAGAGCACTCAACTGTCAGTTCCATATGTTAAAATATCAGCAACACTCTTTGGAACTATTAAAGCAAAAGATTTCTACCTTTCCTGACTGTGCCAATTCGAAAGAGTTAGCAGGTTTACTACACTGTACTTGTCAAGTGGCCAAACACTCATTACACTGTGGATATGACGCCCCAGAAGCTTCAAGCAGGGCAGCAGTGTCAGGATCTGACATTAGGAGACATGCATGGTTGAAGGAACAACCTCTCCCTGATCATGTCAAGTCTAAATTGATGCACCCTTCGATAAGGACTGCTTGTTTGGAGTAAAAGCAGAAGAGATGTTTAAAAAGGTGGAAGACAAAGCAAAATCTATGCAAACAGTAAAAGATTTCTTTCAGGTTCAACCTCCTAGGTTCAGCAGGAATTTTCCCTCTAAGCACTGGTCCTTTCCTGCACCTAGCAGACAGGGGCAAGGTAAACCCCGCAGGGACAGACCACCCAGCCTTTATCCCAGGGACAGCTGAGAACCAAACAGTGGACCACTTCTGCCTCAAAGGCAGGGAGTTCTAAGTCATCATTCTATGGCAAAAACTTTCAATGACTCCCTTTCCCCTCCTCTGCCCTCCTTTCACTCACCAAAACCTAGGAGGAAGGCTTTCCCTCTGCAAAGAAAATTGGTTCTCTGTAACAAAGGACCAATGGGTCTTAAAGATAATTTTTCAGAGATACAAATTCTCTTTCAATGAACTCCCAATTCTAAAAGGGTACCTAGACTTACCTCCAAATCAGTGGACAGAGGCATTGAAACAAGTCCAAACTCTCATTTCCCAGGGGGAAGTAGAACCTGTTTCTGCAGATCAAACAGGCAAAGGCTTTTATTCCAGACTATTCCTTGTTCCCAGAAAAGAGGACACTTGGCGCCCTATCCATTTTGAACACCTCCCTGGTGGTCCCCAAATTCAAAATGCTAACTTTGCAGCAGCTGCGACCTGTGCAGACAATGCCTGGTTAGTGACCCTAGACCTAAAAGATGCCTACCTCCACATCCCCCTAAGGGAATCCTGTAGGAAATTCCAGCGCTTCAGAACAAGCTCACAACACTTTCAGTCCTCTGAGCGACCCTTTGGCTTATCTACTGCTCCCAGGGTATTCACCAAATGCTTACCCCCTGCCATAGCATTTTGAAGACAGAGATATGTACAGATTTACACTTATCTGGACGACTGCCTCATTCAGGCAGAGTGCAAAGAAAAACTGCTCCAGGACTTCCTTTTTGTCTAGACCCTCCCAACTTCCCTAGGGTTCACCATCAATGAGAAGAAATCAAAGCAAACACCCTCCAGGAGGATCATTTTCTTTGGAGCACTGCTGGACACAGCATCCCAAATGGCCTTCCTATCCCTAGAAAAGCAGAGCTTCCTACCTCTTTACCCAGCTGGCTTCCAGAAGTCACCTCACGGCGAGGACATTACTGCAAGCCTTGGAGTACATGGCATCAATTCCTCTGGCCAGGCTTCACATGAGAAAACTTCAGTGGTATCTAAAGAACCTTTGGTGTCAGCACTCTCAGCCTCTGGGGACCTCTCTCCCTCTGATCCCTTGAATAAGGGCCGAGTTTCTCTGGTGTGCAAGCGCCTGTGCCCAAGAACAAGAGTCTTCCCTTCATCCTCTGCCCTACCGGGCAGACCATCACCACTGACGCCTCAGACATTGCTTGGGGCGCTCACCTAGCAGGCAGGTGTGCCCAAGGTCTTTGGGATACCCAACACCGTCCCTTACACATCAACCAGAAGGAAATTATGGCAGTACAAAAGGCTCTGACAGCCTTCAAACCTGATCTCAGGCCAGGGGTTCTTATCAAAACAGACAACACCACAATAATGTGGTACATCAACAAACAGGGAGGGACTCCATCCTACCCTCTGTGCAGGTTAGCCATGAGCCTCTGGCTGACAGCCTCCTCCATCAACAACACCCTGGCAGACCACTTAAGCAGAAACTTACTGGATCTCCACGAATGACAGCTCCACAGAAAAATCTTTTAGCAAGTCACTCAGGAGTGGAGAACTCCAGTGGTGGATCTCTTTGCTTTGCACCTCAACCACCAGCTAAAAAAATTCTGTAGCAGGGGAGTATCACCACCTAGCGTGAAAAGTGGATGCCTTGATCTTCCCCTGGAACTCCCTTTTTGTGTATGCATTCCCTCCTCTGCCTTTTATTCCCAAGATACTGATCAAGATAAGGGAGGAGAGACCAAAGGCCATCCTCATTACTCCGGATTGGCCCAGACAGCATTGGTACCCCTTGCTGCACACAGACTTGCAGACTCTCAAACTGTCAGCATGGCTAATACTCTAAAAGCAAACAAGGGGCCCCTATTAAGCAAACAGGTCCTAGACATTATCACAGAGGCCAGAAGGCCCAGCACCAGAACATCTTGCGCAGGGAAATGGAAAAGATTCTGCTCCTGGAGCCAGTCCAGAGGTGGAAGTTCCTCACAACCTTTCGTCCCGCTTATCCTGGACTATCTAGCAGAGTTACTCAATAGTGGCCTCTCCTTCTCTTCTATTAAAATCCACGCCTCAGCCATTTCAGCACATTTCGATACAGACCAGCCCCTGTTCTCACATCCTTTGATTAAACAGTTCCTCAAAGGGGCTTCTAATATCAGACCTCCCAGAAGGCCACCCACGCCAGCCTGGGACCTGAATTATGTTTTGGAAAAACTAACCTTCCCACCCTTCGAACCTACTGCTTCAGCAGAACTGAAATACCTCTCCCGGAAGACTGCTTTCCTACTAGCTATCACTTCAGCCAGAAGGGTATCAGAACTTCAGGCACTGATAGCCATCGAGTCCTTCATCATTTTCCATGCAGACAGGGTCTCCCTGAGGACTAGCTCCTTTATGCCCAAGGTAGTATCTAATGTGACTCTCAACCAGGCCATACATCTACCCACCTTCTTCTCTAACCCTCAAAACAAGGGGGAAAGAATTCTGCACTCGCTAGATGTGCACAGACAGCTCAGATGCTACCTGGACTGTACTAAACCCTTCAGGAAAGCGGATCAACTTCTGGTCAGCTTTGCCTCAGGGGCAGAGGGGAAGCCCATTTCCAAGCAAACCATTTCCAAATAGATGTCACACTGCAACAGTGAAACACGAAGAACATAGTACAGTTGTGTACACTTACCATAAATATAGATGTTTGAGTATATTCACTGTTGCAGTCCTGGTTTTCCTCCCTCCTTCCCCCTTATATCCTCTTTCTTTAGGGAGACATAAGCTTCTTATGGTGGCTTTTACCCACTAGGGCCACTTTACCATAATTCCTTGGACTTCTGACTGGTTAGGGCAAGAAAAACTGATGTAATGGCGTCTGCTGCCTTGCAGCCGACGCAGAAAAACATCTGGTATTCAGGCCAGCCGAGGGCTACCACAGCAGGGATAACCCACAGGTGATGACTGCAACAGTGAATACACTTGTACATCTACATTTATGGTAAGAGTACACGACTGTACTTTTTAAGGGGTCTATTGCCATCTTCCACTTCTTTGTTGTCTGCTGAAGTTAAAATACCAGATAAAAAGTTTGAAACAGGGAATCCTGACTCTGCTGAGAAGGAGAAAGACTCCAAGAAACATTCTAGTGGCCAGTTTCAGAAATCACTCTGATATGTGAACCTCTGGCCAAAAATTTAGAAACAGACGGATTGACTTCCTCGGATCCTAGCTTTTCAAAGGCTGTCAACTCTGACCTGGTCTCCACACTTCAGTCCAGAACCGATATCTCCTTGGCTTCATTCACCTTTCCTGCAGGAAATGCCGAGGAGACTCTCCAGACTACCTTCAACTAGCTCCTCCCTTTAGTCCTCCAGGAGCATGTCTGAAGTAGAGTTGGGTAGAATGATGAGGAAGTTCCTCAGACCTAAGATACAGATAGGGGTAATCTGTGCTCTGTCTCCCATTGGACCCATGAGCCTGACCACTGTCCAGCCTCAAGTGATATCTCTCTCTCCTGTCTGACCTGCAGTGTCAGAGCCCTTGAATCTGAGATCTTTGAGAGTGTCCTTGTCGGATTTGAAGACAGGTGGTTCTTCCACTCCAGCCACGTTCCTGAGTCACCCAGTTGTGAACCTTTTGATGCAGGATGATTCAGAGCTGAAGTGTCGGTACTATCTTTGCCCTTTGGAGCCTCAGCACTGGACAGCTCAAGTCCAACTCCCGCCTTAAGAAAGGAGTCCGTAGGGATTCAGGGTGCAACAACATACTGCAGGTTGCTTTGGCTCTAGTGTGGCCAGCTGCTGTTTCCCCTGGACCTTTTGCCTTTGTGGTAGTGGAGAAGGCCTTCTCTTTACTGAGAGGACATCCCCCCCCCAGGATCCCATTTGTGTTCCTCCTTAAATTTGACCTCTGAGCCTTACAAGTCTATACCACTGGGGATAGCCACCCTGATCAAACCTTCTGTCAGTACTTTCTCAGGACTCCCCTGTCACTTTCGATACCTCACCAAACCATCCTACTGACGAGGTCCCTCAGAAGAGAACGTGTAAAAGTAGACACCTAGAATCCCCCCCATGAGCCTGACAGAGGACATTGACTTTGATGAAATGGAGGGATCCTCCAAATCTCCTTCTGACAATCTCTCCTTTGAAGAGATTCTAGAACTTCCCAAGCAAAATGGTGCATGGTCTTCTGACCCCCCCCCCCCTTCCCAGGAGGAGTCAGTGTTTCTGCAGGCTTTCAGGTCTGGCCCAGCTACGTTTTGGGTGGTTTCACCAGCCGTTGAGTTGATAGTCCTAGTTTCATGCCTTGCATGGAAGGAACCTAATGCTGTGGGGCCTATCCCCAGATAAGTTGTTAGCTCCCCAGAAGGACAGAGCCCACTGGAGCAAAGGAGTCCCTGTAGATGCCATGGTCATGGTGACAGCCACAAAAAAGAGCTCACGAAGCAGAGCTTATCTGATCATCCTCTTATCCATCTGTACATCCCGTTATCAGGGAAATCTTAGAGCTTTGGACAGATGTTAGAATCAATGAGGTGGTAAGATGATGTAGTTTGGCAAGCCCAGGGGCCTTTCCAAGACCCATGAAAAAATGATTCTCCCTGGGGCAGAGGGGGAAACTCTGTTAACAGAAGACGATGCTCTTGCAGCAGAAGTGGCCTACAGAACCAGGGTTTCAGGGATGCATTTTCAGATAAATCCTACAAGCATTCCTGAAAGATTGTCCAGCTGCTGTACTTTGGAGGCAGTCAATCCCCCCCCCCCCCCCATAAAAATGAGAGAGATTCCTGATGTTCCACCTAATCAGAGGAAAGCAACAGTCCTGGAAATAAAAAGGCTGATAGACCTGGATCCCATCTGTACCCTAATCCCTGTGGTTCTTGATTTTCTGACCTTCATTTTTGAAAATGAGATTAGTTATTCAACTGTCAAAATTCAATTGGCAGCTATTTCCAATTTTCAATAAGGTGAAAATCATTCCTGTTTGGCCTCTTCAAAGTTGTGCAAAGCTTTTCTTAACTCCTTCAATCCAATGGAGCTCAGGAAGTTTGCACTGTAACTTCCAATGGACAGAACCTAAGCCTTTTGATAGATTCAAATTATGTCCTCACATTTCAAACAAATGTTCATACTTCTGGAACCAAAGATGATGAAATAGCAAACTCTTCAGCACAAACTTTTTATAGTAGTAGTAGTATTTAGGTTCTAGATCTTAAACTGAAGTTTGTAACTCATAGTAAACACAGTAACTATTACATTTGTAATATTTTGTTAACAGCTTACAGTATCTCAACAACCACTTAAGTTGCACACGTACATAACTGTCAACAGCATTTCATTCATCTAGCTGAGAGCTTTCATATGAGGCTAAGGAGGTCAGTCTGTTACTTGGTTGTTGAGACATTTAGAAAAATGTGAAAATTATATCTATATAACTTAATATCATAAAAACAACAGTTAATATCTGCATACCTGCACTAGGCAGAAGTCAAATATTGCATACCTGCACTAGGCAGAAGTCAAATATTAATGCAGTTGAATTTGCCACTGTGTAAGTTTTAAGGTGAAATCTTGTTAAACTTTATACATAACATTGTTTTGGAATTATTGATGCAAATATGAACAGGTAATATTTGACGCCTAGAGGCGTCAGTATGAGTTCACTTCAATGCATTTGGAGGTGTCACTCGGATGTAAATTTCTGCTGAGACCTCCAGTCAAGGAACCTACTCCACTGAGGGATTTGACTGTTAAACTGCAAGCACGGACTCAACCTCCATTTGAGCCATCAGTGAGGATGGAGCTTACATTCTTTTCCTGGAAAATGATTTTTCTGGTCGCTGTCACTTCTGCTAGGTGAGTATCAGAACTTCGGGCCCTTTTTTCATAAGGATAAGGTTTCCTTATGCATGAACCTGTCTTTTTACCTAAAGCGGCTTTTGAATCAAACATTAATCAAGTTATCAATCTACCTGTATTGTTTCTAAAATTTTCAAGCACGGGCGAATATATGCTACATCTTTTGGATGTGCACCAACAGCTTAGATTTCATCTTCACAGAACCAAAGATTTCAGGAAAGCTGATCAATTATTTGTATCTTTTTACAAGAACGAATTGGGGAAGCACTGTCTAAAGTGACTAGCTAAATGGTTGATGGATTGTATATCCTTTGTTTACAAAGAAAGAGGGTTATCTTTTTCTAAGCCCTCAACCCGAATAGCACGTTTCACAGGGTCCATAGCCACTTCTGTTTTGTGGTCAAGGTCACTGTCACTTGGTCCAGTGGTCATACTTTTGTTCCTCATTCCTAGTTAGGTTTGGTGTCCAGGAACAGGGCAGCATTTGGCTCCACAGTACTCTAGAATATCCGTCCATGAGGACCACCCAAAGTTTATCTAGTTGGGGACTCTGTCCCATCACTTGAGGAGTAAATGAAAATGACAGCATCAGATACAAAACGTATGTAGTCACCGTAGCGATACATCTGTGTTGTCACACTTCATTTTTCCTCAACTTCCTGCCCTCCATCCGTCTTCCTGTTCTTTCTGGTGAGACCTACGGGATGCTCTTTTGGGAACTTTATTGTTCTCTGAGCTCCAGCTTTCTTTTTTCTATGCCTGTGTCCTCCCCTTCTGTATCAGTTTGGCTTTCTGAGTATATTTCTAGGGCAGCAGACTTGACTTGAGGTATACTAGGGCAGTGTGGCATTATGGGTAAGGGGGAGGAGCTCAAGAGTTGCATTAGAGACCCATCAGTTGAGGAAGAATGAAAATGGACAATACAAATGCATCATTAT
This sequence comes from Protopterus annectens, assembly GCF_019279795.1. Lineage (NCBI taxonomy): Eukaryota > Metazoa > Chordata > Ceratodontiformes > Protopteridae > Protopterus > Protopterus annectens. The sequence goes on from NC_056738.1 coordinate 184,405,632, forward strand.
GGTGAGTACATAACTTTTGTTTGTTGTGGGGAAGCAGGGTCCTTGCAGCCCCCCCCCCCACCCGATCCCAGAAGCTTTAAGTGTACTAACTCAAAATATGCACAGCACTGGGGAAAAGGATTAAATCTTATACCCTTAATCTCAGCAAACACACAATGAACTGCCCTTTCATGTCTAAGTGAATCTGCTCTGCATTGCCATTCACTTATGCATCTTCATGGCAGCAGTATGCATTTTATTTGATTTAATACACCCCAATTAAGTATATTGGTACAACTTAAGTGTATTCCATATTACATAAATTCATGTCTCTCTCTCTCTCTGCCTGTAAAACATATGAGTTTTTGTAAGTAAGTGAAGAGTTGTTAAAAAGCATCACAATTCAAGGAAAATGTATGCTGAAGTTACCGTTTGTTAAACTGCTATTTCTAAAATAATTAATTGAAAAAGCAGCAGCATATTTTTCAGATAGTTCAAAAAATGCTACCTTGCAATCAGAATTTGTCTGTCTGGTGGTACAACATGTACAAATATGACTCTGTCATTGTCCATGTTGGTGTGAATGACCTGAAACGTACCTCCCTAGACTACATGAAAAGAGACATGGAGGAGCTTTCCGATCTTGTAGCCCAGGCAGGTATGCCCTAGCCCTCAGTAGCATCCTGCCATCACCCAGAATGATACCACAGTACAAGGACAAAATGATTGACTTCAACAATTGGCTAAGCTTCTGGTGTCATTCTAAGGGGATCCAGTATTTGTCTGCCTGGGATGACATGATCGACAGACCACGATGCTTTGCCAGAGATGGCCTACACCTGTCGCCCTTGGGATTCTGGATACTGACTAAGGCTTTTGCCACCCCTATAGTGCCTTTTTTAGGCAAGGTTCAAATGACAAATTCACCACCGTAACAGGTACAAGCAAGCAAAATCTTAGGATAATGCTACTTAATGCTAGAAGTCTAAAGCTCAAAATGCACTCACTCGAGGCACTCCTTAAAATGGAGAACATAGACATCTGTGCAGTGACAGAGACCTGGTTCAAAGCTCCAGAGAGCACCCCCTGTATTACCAGGCTATAATTCATACCACACCTTTCGGCCACCTAACCCGGACCGAAGCACTAAAGGCGGAGGCGTGTCCATATTCATTAAGGATATCCACACCTCCAAGCTAGTTGCACAGCATAATGCATCTGAGATTATCCAAGTGCAACTAACTCTGGGCAAGACCGCAGTCCAAATTGCAGCTTGCAGATTTTCCACCATGCCCCAGGATTCCCACTCCTCATTCCTTGATGCACTGGAAAATATTAGTGTACAACCCAACACCCTAATAATGGGTGATTTCAACTACCCCACCATTAACTGGGAAAACTACTCCTGTAACAATTCTTTTGCTCAACATTTTCTGGAATTCATAAATTCCAACACCTTGGATCAACTTATTCAAGCCCCCACCAGGGGCAGCAATATCCTAGACCTGTTCATTACCAACATGGGCAACCAGTGTTCCAAACCAGAGGTCAATTCCTTGTTGATCAGATCCGACCTCAAGCTAATCACTCTAGACATCCACATCCCGTCCCCACCCCCCATTAGGGAAACCACTGTAAAAAAAACTTCTCCAAAGCCAACTTCACACTTCTTAAGACAGAAGTGGCAAACTTCGTGGCAGCCATGCAGATGGACAATAGAGGTACGACTGCTGAATCCTACACAGATGCACTTTATAAGCACTTACACGAGTGCATGGTTCGTGCTATCCCTGACAGAACCAAGATGCTATCCTCCAAACAAAAGAAGCCAATCTGGTGGTCCTCTACCATAAACAAACTTTACAAAAGAAGAAAGAAACTATTGCAAAAAAGAGTAAAATCCCATGACTGGCGAAGCTCCCTGGTCAGCCTCAGTAAGAAGCTGAGATCCCTCATAAAATCTTCCAAAGCTAATTACGAAAACAAAATTGCCACTGACTCTAATGACAACCACAAAGTATTCTATAGCTATGTCAAGAATCTCAATGGCAACACTCAGATCTGCTCTGAGTTAACAGCACAATGGTACTAAATATACAGAACCAACTGATATTGCCAGCATCCTGGCAGATAGGTTCAGTTCTAACTTTACCCCCCTCTCATCCCCTAGAGGGCCCATCTCTATAAAGGAAGAATGCAGAGTTCCTGTAATCATGGTTGCACAGGTGAAAAACATACTGCAAACCCAGGAACACACCATCCAAGTGACCTGACAATATCCCACGCTGCGTTCTACACGAACTACAGAATGAACTGGCACCCGACCTAAGTACTGTGTTCAATCATAGCCTCACCTCAGGCTTTGTGCCCACTCAGTGGCGCACCGCAACGGTTATCCCACTCAACAAAGGGGGAGCCACGACAGATATATAGATATACAGATATATATATATATATATATATATATATATATATATATATATATATATATATATATATATATACTATATAGGGGAGACAAAAAGAAAATTTAAAATTAGAATGCAAGAACATATTCGAGACATAAAAAGGGGAATATTGGATAGTCCAATAGCTTCCCATTTTATGGAGTTTCATAATAGTAATGTGGATGTATTTGAATGTTGTGTTCTTGAGAAAGTTTTTATTAGAAAAGGTGATGAAAGGTTATTAAAAATGTTTTATTATTTAAAGAAACTATTTATATATTGAAATATAACACTTTGTCACCAAATGGTCTGAATTTAGAGGTAAATTGGAAAAGTTTGTTATAATTTATATTTTGAAGCTTTTTTCTGAGTATGTAATGCCTTTTTAAAATACTTAATTATGTTTTATTTGATTAATTAGAGATAATTGTTTAATTGATTATAGTATATATAGGAGTGTATGTGTTTTGTATTATGTGCTCATTGAAGGCTATTATGCCGAGGCGCTAAGCTGAATGGCTGAATTAAATCGTTTTTTTGGAACTGGCGTTGTTTTTTGGCTGCTGCCTTATTCTTCTTGTTGTTTCTGGTCTTTGGTTCCATGGATTCCAGTTCTTTACTCAACACTCCAAGAGTTTTTAGAGAGAAATCTGTTCCACCAGTTAATGGTTTTGCTACTGGTTTGGATGGTGGCAATGAAGGTATTGTGAACACTTCATTAGTTACGGATGCTAACTGCCGCTCTTCTGGGTCTTCTAATCTGTTTCCTGTGATGACGGAGATTCCTGATGCTGTGGTTAGACCGAAGGTTCCAACGGATGTTTTAGGCTCTTCTGCAGTTCCGGATGCTCTTCTAGGTAGCAGGTCTTCCTCTACAGTTCCCATTTTTCATCGGGTTAATCCTGGAGAGAATGTAGCTGCTAATGGTAACATCACTTCAGAGTATATTTCGAGATTTCTTCAAGAAAGTCAGCAAAAATTTGTCAATCCTTTTGGAGCCCTAGGTGGTCGTACTAATATTTCGACGCTTCTACAAGAGATACAAGATACTGTGAAAGAATTTGAGAAACTTTTATTTCGGGAAACGCGCTGCCATTTCAATTTATTAGGACTAAACAGGTACGTTGAACTTGATATTACCCCACGGGGTTTAAGGGCATTTAAAAGCCCAGCGACACCATTTGATAGTGCTGATAGAGATGATTTGTTATTCAAGGACCGCTGGTTATCGGCGGCTTATGCTTGTGCAATGGAGTGGGTGAAAATACTTATTGATAGAGAAGAATTGCTTCTACAGAAATTACAGAGACAATTGCATACTATGCACTCCAAATTACTTATAGAGATAGGCACTGTCAAAGTTAATGACATTTTTGTCAACTTGAAAGAAAACCTTAACAAATATGAGACCGAACAAATTCAATACAAGTCTACGAAAATTAAGAGAGACAGAGATTATGATAATGGGCGGACATTCATTTGGAAAAGGAAACAACATCCTCGCCCCTTTAAAAAACAGACAAACATTAATAACAGAAAACAACTTTCTGTGTCTTTTGCTTCTTCTGAAGGCTTTTGTCCTACTACTGACTCTGAGGGTGAATTTAATGACTTTCCTCCCCTTCCGGCTGCAAAAGATTCTTTAGCTCACCAACAACGTTTTCGGAATGAAAGTAACAACTCCAAAAGAGGGAACAAAAAGAAAGGTTTTGGTGCGGGTTCTTCGCCGGGTGAAGGACAGTCTAAACAAGTCTTCAAGAGAGGTAGATGGAACTGATTTAGTGAACTCTGCCTTTCTTCATGACACTAATGTGGTTAATATATCTGGTTGTAATATATCTAATGAAGAAATATCTGTATTTAAATTAGGTCTCAAGTTTGTGCCAACTGTCATACCTAGACAACATTTACTTACACAAGAAATGTTTAGATTTGTCAGAAAACTTCATCTGAAATATTATTTTTCTAATGACAAAAAAGTATTTTTTCAAGACGATGTTGTTCTTGGTGATGCCAGTAGTGACAGTGAGAGTACTGTTGATAGTTACTATTCCTATCTCTCTGATGACACGTTTTTATCTGTGTATTCTCAAGCATATTCCTTATTAAATACTGATGGCATTGATTTTCACAGTAAATTTATACCTCCATACAGTAATCTTACGATTACACAGTTCTCCGAAATGGTACATTTCTCGCTTAAGGAACTGATGGGCTCAGTGAATGACGGGTCTTGGAGGTATAATATGACAAGAAATGAATGGTGTGCTTTAAAGAATTTATCTAATAGACAAGATATTGTAATTAAGCGCTCCGATAAAGGTAACAAAATAGTAGTGCTTAATCATAATCAATACTTGGATATGTGTATGAAACACTTAAATGACCCTTTAACATATGAAGTTAGCGATCTTAACAGATATTTGTCAGCTATGAAAGATTGTAATTCTTTATTTGATAGAGGTGTTAGATTAGGATATTTTTCTAAAAATGATTTTGATAGGAAATTTTGTATGAATAATTGTAATTTAGCCACCTTTTATTGTCTCCCGAAGCTGCACAAAAATATGTTAAACCCTCCAGGTTGCCCTATTGTGTCGGCTAGCAATTATTTTTGCCGAAGTATGGGCATTGTTATTCATAATTACTTATCACCGTATGTGCAGAAATTGGACTCATATAAGAGATTCTTTTGATTTTATTGATAAAATTTGTGATGTTATTTGGACAGAAAATATGTTTTGGATTAGTGTCGATGTTGTCAGTTTATATACAAACATTAGACATATAGATGGATTGCAAGCTTTACATTATTTTTTAGGAGATAATCCTACTACTCATTTTATAATGGATTTAACTTCCTTTTGCCTCTCTAATAATTTCTTCAGCTTTAATGAAATTATTTACCATCAGCTTAAAGGGACTGCTATGGGGGCATCTTTTGCCCCCATGTATGCAAACCTGTTTATGGTCAAATTTGAATTGGAATATGTATATACTAATAAATTTTTTCAAAATCATGTTTTGTTGTACTACCGTTACATAGATGATTTAATTTTTCTTTGTAGTGGTGGTTGTGAATATGTGCAGGAATTTTTCTTAGAACTGAATAATAATAGGTTTAATTTACACTTTGATGGCTTACAATTTGGTAATAAGGTACACTACTTAGATATTTCATTGTTAGGTGTGGTGGGTAATTTGGTTCAAACTACGGTGCACCGCAAATTTGTTGATGGCAATCAGTTCCTTTTTGGAACTAGTTGTCATCCTTTACATACTTTATCAGCTTTACCCTATGGAGAAATGATTAGGCTATCTCGATTGTGTAGTAATGAAGTAGATTTAGAAAAAAATATTTATGATTGTATTACTATGTTCCTACGTAGAGGCTATAGTATGGAGATATTAAATGAATCCATTAATAAATTATTAGGTGATAATAGTAATATGAATCAATTAATAGTTACTACAATTAGAGAAGATTTTATTTTTTCCCCTTATGTTAAAAACAATAAATATTTAAAAGTTGTAGACCAGAAAGTTCAGGATATTTATTTTGTAACTTCTTTTAATGTATTAAGTAATAAGATTTGGGAAATTATTAAATATTTTTGGAAATTCCTGATTTCCTGATAAGAGTCTTTGTAAACTATTCCCTATTATTCCTAAAATAGCCTTTAAAAGAGGTCAAAATTTATCTGATAAATTGATTAAAGCTTATTACATTTTTCCTATTAATAGGGTTAGTTATACTTTGTGCACTTATAGTACTACTGCTTGTGGCCATATGTAGGCATGTGAAGTTATATTTTGATAGAATTAATGGAATTATATTTAAACCCAATAATGAATTTTCTTGTAACTCCATTGGGGTAATTTACTGTATTAGATGTCCGTGCAAACTTTACTATATAGGGGAGACAAAAAGAAAATTTAAAATTAGAATGCAAGAACATATTCGAGACATAAAAAGGGGAATATTGGATAGTCCAATAGCTTCCCATTTTGTGGAGTTTCATAATAGTAATGTGGATGTATTTGAATGTTGTGTTCTTGAGAAAGTTTTTATTAGAAAAGGTGATGAAAGGTTATTAAAAAATGTTTTATTATTTAAAGAAACTATTTATATATTGAAATATAACACTTTGTCACCAAATGGTCTGAATTTAGAGGTAAATTGGAAAAGTTTGTTATAATTTATATTTTGAAGCTTTTTTCTGAGTATGTAATGCCTTTTTAAAATACTTAATTATGTTTTATTTGATTAATTAGATATAATTGTTTAATTGATTATAGTATATATAGGAGTGTATGTGTTTTGTATTTTGTGCTCATTGAAGGCTATTATGCCGAGGCACTAAGCTGAATAGCTGAATTAAATCGTTTTTTTTGGAACTGGCATTGTTTTTTGGCTGCTGCCTTATTCTTCTTGTTGTTTCTGGAGCCACGACAGACCCTGGGAAATACCAGCCCATTAGTCTGCCGACTTCAGACCAGTGACAAGTGGAGTACCACAGGGTTCAGTCCTGGGTCCTCTCTTGTTTTGTATATACTTCTCTGAAGTATAGGCTAACACAGAAGGTTTTTGGCTAATGAAGTTTGCAGAGACTGCAAACTGGGAGCCATAATCGAAACTCCTAACTGTGGACATCCTACAAAAGGGACTCACTGAGATAGATGCCTGGTGTCAAAGCCATGGCCTGAAGCTCAATGCCAAAAAGTGCATTGTCATCCCCTTTGGTAAAAACTCTGTACCCATGAACTACCACATAGGTGGTAGTCTACTTAACACCGAAAGTGTGATAAGAGACCTTGGAACACAGGTGGACAGTAGTCTCTCCTTTGATAACCACATTGCCACAGTGGTCAGGAAATCCTACGTGGCACACCTCATCACAAAAGGTTTCTCATCCAGAAAAATAGGTCATTGTTCCCCTCTACACATCACTCATTAGACCCATTATAGAGTACAGTGCCCCTTTTGGTATGTACCTCACAAGACATCTACAACAACTGAAGAGGCCACAGAAATACCTCACAAAGAGAATTACTGGCCTCAGATACCCTACGCAGACAGTCTCAAAAAACTCCACTTTACTCCGTCGCATATTGCCTACTCAGAGGCGATCTCTGCCTAACATACAAAGTATGTCAAACCCAGAGCTGTTGAACATGCTCCACTTAAATCCCAATCCCTCCAAACTACACTCTGTAGGGACCTAAACCTTGTCACCACAATAAACGGAACATGCTGGAGAGATAGATTCCTGTCCCAGACACTTCCCAAACTCTGGAACAGAGTACCTATCTATATCAAACAAAGCTCCTCATTAGCACTCTTCAAGAAAAATCTTGATGATTGGATAGGAAGTAGGAAATTCACCCCAGGGATCACTTCTGTAGCTCTGCTCGACAGGGGCACAGGAAAATAATTTTCTTGGGTGGTGAAAGCCAGGGTACCTTTTTGGCTAGGCTTATATAGGCCCTAGGGCCAATAGCCTAGTACCTACCTATGAACCTGTTTGGGAAAGGGTATTTAGTACTTTAATGTGTGGGGTTGAGGTTAGTGGTAGGATTAGTATAGGCATTGGCACACATCAATAAGGGTGGCCTGGGAGGGACTTTACACTATCCCTGCCCCTAACCCCAATGTAGGGTACTAAACACCCTTTCTCCACTAAACAAGACAAAATGGTGCGTGCAGAAGCATATAAATATGTATAAAATACAGTCATCCATTTCCCTAGCCTTCAACCTAACCTGCATAGATCGGCTTACCATTTAATTCCCACTCATTGAGGGTGATCCCTTGGTGTTGGTTCAGGTCAAGTGTCATGGTAAGGCTGCCAATAACTCTTCTGTCTGTAGTTGAGGGATCACCACCTTCTTGCCTCCAGATGAGTCATGTTATGCTTGGGATGTTTGTATCACTGGTTCCTTCCTCTTCCACACTTGTTTCCCTTCAAGAATGAAGTTTGTTTGTCTTTGGCATCATCGGTGGATCATGGGGAAAAACATGGATTGCTCCTGGCTGCAAAACCTCTGTCTGGGCCTGTTAAGGGATGTTTCCCTTCCCCTTGTTGAGAGGTGTCAGCTGTTTTTGCTTTCTGATCAAAGTCTTTGTCTCCCAAATTTATTTTCCTGCAAGCTTCTGCAGGTGGGGTCAACAGCTTATATGCTTACTTTCTGTAGGATTTTCAGAGGCACTTGAAGGCTCTGAGTCAAATGCAGCTCACTGTATTGCTTCTAAGTGGAGCAACTCATTTTGGCAAATATGTATCATATACCACCTCAGTGAGTTAGTCTACAATGTAATCCTGACTTCTGAGACACATTTGAGTTGGGTATGTGTTATTTTCATGCTCCATTCTGGAGGATGTAATTATAAGGATATTCACACCACCAGGCTAATTGCCCAACACAATGCGTCTGAAATTCTCCAGATGCAACTAACACTAGGTAAGACTGCAATCCAAATTGTAGCTTTCTACAAATCCCCCACCATGCCCCAAGATTCTCACTACACCTTTCTAAACATACTGGAAAATATTAAGATACAACCAAACACCCTAATACTGGGTGATTTCAACTACCCTGCCATTAACTGGGAAAACTACTCATGTACCAACACCTTTGCCCAACGGTTCTTGGAGTTCATAAATTCCAATGCCCTGGATCAACTAATCCATAGTCCCACCAGGGGCTCCAATATCCTAGACCTGGTCATTACCAACATGGGAAATCGATGCTCTACCCCTATGGTCACTCCCTTGTTGGTCAGGTCTGACCATAAGCTAATCACCCTTAACAGCCACATCCCCCATAAGGAATCCTACATAAAAAACTTCTTCAAAGCCAACTTCATGCTACTCAAGTCAGAAGTAACAAACTTCATGACACCCATGCAGATGGGAACTGAAAGTTTGACTGCTGAATGCTACACTAAAGCACTGTACGAGCACAACCACTCATGCATGAATACTGCCATCCCAAATAGAACCAAGATGCTCTCCTCCAAAAAAAGGAAGCCAATTCGGTGGCCCCCTGTCATAAACAAACTTTATAACAAAAGGAAGAAACTGTTGCAGAAAAGAGGAAAATCCCAGGATGCAAAATATAACTATGTCAATAATCTAAATGGCAATGCTCAGATCTGCTCTGAGCTACAACAGAATGGCATTAAATATACTGATCCGAAGTATATTGCCAATATGGGTCTGTATTAGAACACCAAATTCTTTAAACTTTGAATGTTCTAATATTGACCCCTATTCAGCGAATGCTGAAAATAGCGAAGATGCAGAACACTGAATTTTTTCTTAGGGAAAGAATTTGGTTGGCCATTTCTGTCACTTCGCTATTTTCAGCACTGTGGTGGAAAGTTACGTGTCTGGTTCAGGTAACTGTGCGATTGTGTGGATGTGAGGGTTTGGGAGTGGGTCAGGTAAGTGTGCGATTGTCACGGATGTTAGAGTAGGGTGGGGTAGGTGAGTTAGGGTTAGGGCGCGGGTGAGTTGAGTGTGCAATAGTGACGGACCTTAGGGTTAGGGTTTGGGTTAAGGTAAGTGGAACGATAGTGTATGTACAGTTTAGTGTTGGGTTGGATGTAGGATTTTAAGTGTGTGTGTGTGGATTGCGTTTTTTTGGTGTGCTTGTGTTGTGTGTATGTGTTTCGGAACAGCGAATTTATTCCCTGGGAAAAAATTTGCTGTTCTGCATGTTCGATATTTTAAGCATTCGCTGAATAGGGGTCGATATTGGAACATTCGAAGTTTTAAGACTTCGGTGTTCTAATATAGACCCGCCAGTATCCTGGCAGATCAATTCAGTGCCAACTTTATCCCCCTCTCACCCCGTAAACGGCATATCTCAATACCGGAAGATTGTCAAATTCTGGTAATAATAGCCACACAGGTAAAAAAAAATGCACTCTCCCAAGCTAAGAATACAGCATCCATGGGACCAGATGACATCCCGCGCTGTGTATTACATGAACTACAAAATGAACTGGCACCTCACCTAAGTGTCATGTTTAATCATAGTCTCACCTCAGGCTTCTTGCCCACTGAGTGGCACACAGCTACAGTTATCCCACTCCACAAGGGGAGATCCACCTTGGATCATGGGAACTACCACCCCATCAGTCAGGCGAGCCTGATCTGCAAGGCCATGGAACGTATTATATTGGAACTTATAAACAAAGACATTGGCAACCTTAAAACACTGAATCCCACCCAGTTTGGGTTTGTGAATGGCTGATCTTGTCTCCTGAACCTTACTGACTTCAAATCAGTCTCCAGAGCTATGGATGAGGGTAAGGCAGTCCATACAGCCTATCTGGACCTCGCCAAGGCCTTTGACACCATCCCCCACTCTGGAATCATAGGTAGACCTACTAAGCTGGGCATTAATCCCTATGTCACTCGATGGGTTGCCAACTGGCTTGCTGACAGAACCCATACTGTAAAAGTAGCCGACTCTAAATCCAGCTCCAGACAAGTGGAGTACCTCAGGGTTCGGTTCAGTCATGGGACCGCTCTTGTTTGGCATCTACTTCTCTGAAGTACAGGCCAACACTAAGGGACTCTGGCTAACAAAGTTCGCAGATGACTGCAAACTGGAAGCCATTATTGAATCCCCAAATGATGTGGATACTCTACAAAAGGGTCTTACAGAAACAGATGCTTGGTACCACAGCCATGGGCTCAAGCTCAATGCCAAGAAATGTATAGATGTTAAGTTGTCAACTCGCCTTCATTCTTGCTGGATGGGTTCGGAGCCGATCCTCGGCTCCGACTCGGCACTTGCTAAGCTCGAGAACTCATTTTACCAGCTCGAGGCAACCCTATTTTCCATGATGCAAGGCGTGACTACCACAGATCTCGTTTGCCGCTTCGCGAAGAGGTCTCCTTTTTACCAGCTCAGGTAAAGCTTGAATTTGTATAAGATTAGTCAGGGTTTTTTTTCTCCCTTTTCTTTCTATTTGTCATCTATTGGGTTATATATATATATACATATAGTTAATCTCCTACCCTATATTCCTTCTCTTTTACGTCAGGATTTATTTCCTTTCTTCAGGCCTTAAGCCTCCCTCTCAGTTAATTCCTGTCAGGTTAGTGTTGGTGTGTTTTTTGTGGGTTAACTGTGTGATTGTTGTGTGTCTGTGTATTTTTGGAAATAATTATGTCTAAAGAAGTGAAGGTCTCAGGCTTCAAGAAGTGTGACTCGTGCTGTCAGAAAATGTCTCTGACAGACGGTCACACTTCTTGTGTGTACTGCCTGGGGCCTTTACACCTGCAGGACTCCTGTGCTATCTGTCACTCCTTTAGCCAGAGAGTCCTGCAGGAACAAAGAAATAAGCTTATTCTTTGTGGCATGTTAAAGCTAGAGGGTTCTCCGACCAAGGCTGGGTTGGTTAAGCCCTCTAAGCCATCTAATTCCCAGGCTGTAGTTCCCAAGCCTTCGGCTGTGGCTCCGACTCCTTCGGAGTCGAGATCGGCTCCGGCTGGAGCCGATCTTTCCACTTTGGAGGTTGTAGTGTCGGCTCCGATTCACAAATACCCATTACTTTGTCGGCTCCGGCCGGAGCAGACGTGTCCTTATCCAGTATTGGAGCCGATAAGTCTTCGGCTCCGATGGCTCCATCCAGGAAGAGATCTCGGTCTCCTTCCCTGGAGTCGATTCGTTCGGCTCCAGGATCTCCTCTTTTGTCGGAGCAGAGCCATCGGAGCCAAGATCTTCCAGGCTGTCAGACCATGATTTAGAGAGGGTGGTAAGCAGACTGTTGAAGTCACAGGCACTAGCCCAAATGCTCCATAGCCCGTCTCAACAGACGTCTGCTATTTCTCATCCCCCTGAACTTCCTCCTCCGACTCTCCTTCAGAGTTCGGAGCAGGAGCTTCTTGGAACGGTGACTGTGGGTGCGCCGGAGCCAATACTTCCCCTTTCGGCTCCGACGTCTTCGGCTCCGATCTCCTCCATGAGACCTTCTTTGAAGGGATCCGGTCGTCGGGTCTCCCTTGTCGGCTCCGAGGGGGCAAGTGGCATTGGACCCTTGTCCGACCCTGCTCTCCCTCTTGGAGCTTCGGCATTGGTGAGCTCGGCACCGACATCGGCTTCGGAGCCTTCTCTTTCGGTGGGGCCGGGGATTCCTGTTTCTTTGGAGCAGGATTCTTCTGGCCTCCCTGGGAGAGGAGCCTTCCTGGTGATGAGGAGTGTCCTAGCCCCTGAGCTAGGTCAATGGTCTATTCCTTTAGCTCCTCCATCTTCGGTGCCTGTTGATGTCTCTTGCTCCCGGACCCAGAGACCCATCGCCCCAGGTTTCCCATTGGGAAGAACTTCCTCTTCCGAGGTTTCTCCTGATCCTGCAGGAGAACCCCCGCGTAAGAGGATGTGTAAGAGGAAGCACACAGACTCCCCTGAGTCTACTACATCAGATACCGACTTAGATGAGTCGGAGGGCTCCCCACGGTCCCCCTCTGAGGATGTCTCCTTTTCAGACATCCTGGAACTCCTTAAGCAGAGGGGGAACTGGCCTTCCATTGACCCCTCCGAGGATGAGTCGGTATACCTGGAGGCTTTTGGATCTCGACCCTCCACCTCCTGGGTGTCTCCACCTTTCGACCCACTCATGCAAGTGGTGGCTCTAAAGGCGTGGGCAGCCCCGGATTCTGTGGAACCAGTTTCTAGGAGGCCCTCCAAATTCATTACAGCCCCTTCAGACAAACAGTTTCTTTCTAAGGGCGTCCCTGTTGATGCTATGGTGGTGGCGCCGGCCACCAAGAAGGAACTTGCTGATCCTTCTGTGCCTGTCCATCCTCCTAACAAGGACTCTAGGACCATGGATAGGTGCAGTGGCGGATGTTTTCTTCAGCGACCTTTGCTATGTATTCGCTGAACTACCTTTGTCACTTTACCAGACTTCAGAGAGACATTCTCAAGGAACTAGGTGAAGTGGTTCAGGATCCTTCGGCGGCTGGGGCTCAAGAAAAGATTGCCTCACAGCTAGGAATCCTCAATTCTTTGACTAACTCCTCCATGCGGCTCATTTCTTATGCAGCCGATGGAGCGAGTAGGGCCGCAGGCACAGGAGTGGCACTTAAGCGTCAAGCCTGGATGCGGCTTTGTAATTTCGCAGACCCTTTTAAGGTGTCCTTCACCAATACCCCCTTTGACGGTTCAGCTTTGTTCGGACCTCAGGTGAAGGATACATTGACCAGGTGTGAACAAGACGGCAAGACCCTTTCTGCCGTAGGAGTCCATTTCTCCACCCCTTCAAGACCCTATCCAAAGGGTCAGAAGGGAGGGAAAATGTGGTTCCGTAAATCTCAAGGAGTCACGCCGGACACACGTGGTCAGTTTACCCCCAGAGGGCAGAGGGGGTAATAATAATAGGCACCGCCCTAGGGGCAGAGGGGGTCCGCAGAATCAGGGTAGCAGGGAGCCTCTCCCTGATAAACCCTTCCAGCATCCCTGAGGTGTTGCCCGACTGCCCACCCTTGGAGGCAGTTGGGGGAAGATTGTCGCTGTACCCAATAGCCTGGCGTTCCCTCTCTCAAGACAAATGGGTACAGTCGATCATATCCGAGGGCTACAATATCCCTTTCGAGAGGTTTCCCGTTCCTCAGCAATCCCTTCCAGACGTCTCACCCGGTCTAAGGGAATTGGCAAAGCAGGAGGTATCAAAGCTCCTAGCAAAAAGAGCCGTCCAACTAGTGCCAGCAGACCAAGTAGGATCCGGCATCTACTCAAGATTCTTTTTGGTCCCCAAAAGGACGGGAGATTGGAGACCAATTTTAGACCTCAGCAAACTAAACAAGTTTGTCAAGAAGGCCAGGTTCCGGATGGTCACGCTTCAGTCCATTCTACCCTTTTTGGGCAAGGACAACTGGATGTGCTCAATAGACCTTCAGGATGCGTACTATCATATAAAGATTCACAGGCACTCCAGAAGGTTTCTCCGCTTTCGTCTGGGGTCCAGTCATTTTCAATTCAGAGCCCTGCCCTTTGGCCTCACTACAGCCCCCAGAGTGTTTACCAAATGTATGGCAGTGGTTACGGCTCATCTGAGACGTCAAGGATTCCAGGTGTTTCCGTATCTAGACGACTGGCTCCTCTCCGCCACCAGCAGGCATCAACTTCTCGAGGCCAGAGACTACACTCTGCAAACCTGCAAACAATTGGGGATTTCAATAAACTTCGAAAAATCTTCTCTGTTGCCTTGCCAATCTATTACCTTTATAGGCGCAGAATTAAACACTGTCAGCATGTCAGCCAGACTCACAAAAGAAAGAATTCTGGACATCCAGAAGTATGTTCGGATCATATTACTCAGCAAGAAGATCAGAGCCAAATTTGTCCTGAAGGTTCTGGGTCTTATGGCTGCGGCCATTGTACTACTACCATTAGCCCGCTTCCACATGCGGCTTCTGCAGTGGATGTTGTTCGCTCAGTGGTCATTCCAGCAGCTCCCCATGAGTCATGAGATTTTCGTCACGCAATCATGCAAGAGTCATCTAATCTGGTGGATGTCTTCTCCTCTACTCCATCAGGGCCGACTGTTTGTTCCCCCAGTTCTGGTTGCCACAGTCACTTCGGATGCCTCTCTGATCGGGTGGGGGGGCATTATCAGGGCAGGATGGTCCATGGACTTGGCAACCCATAGAATACCATCTGCACATAAATGTCCTAGAGATGAGAGCAGTGCTTTTAACGTTGCAAGCCCTCAGCGACTTTCTTCCCTTAGGGACTATTGCAGTTCAGACGGACAACATGTCTGTAGTCTGGTATATCAACAAGCAGGGCGGGACCAGGTCCTATCCACTGTGTCGAGAAGCTCTCAGACTTTGGCAATGGGCAATCTCCTCTCATCGGTTTCTGATAGCAACGCATATCCCCGGGAGGTCCAACCTCTTAGCGGACAGACTGAGCAGAGCTATTCTCATGCCACACGAGTGGTCTCTCAAACAATCGGTAGTGGACGAGATTTTTCAGAAGTGGGGCTTCCCTTCCTGCAACCTTTTTGCTACACTCCAAAACAGCAAATGCCCGGACTTCTTCACCCTCTTTCCTCTACCAGGCCATTCCCCGAGAGACTCTCTGACCCAGGATTGGCCTCGGGGACTTCTGTATGCCTTTCCTCCATTTCCACTGATACCACAAGTTATTCAGAAAGCTACCGTATTGAGAGCCAAGTTGATCCTCATTGCCCCTTACTGGCCTCGACAAATTTGGTTTCCGTCCCTGCATCGTCATCTCCTGGCGCAGCCTTGGCATCTGGACCCAGTTTCAGATCTTCTGACCCACCAGTCGGGTCAACCGCACCAGGCCATTCATTCTCTCAACCTCACTGCTTGGTTGCTCCACTTCCTTCCTTAGCCAGGCTTCCTATGATCTCTAACCCCGTTAGAAATATCATAGTAGCTTCTCTAAAGTCCTCCACCAGAAAGATTTATGCTAGTAAGTGGAAACGTTTTTCTTTCTGGGCAAAATCTAAACACATAGATCCCTTTACTGCTCCAGTGCATTCAGTTTTGGACTTCTTAGCAGAGATTTTTCAGTCGGGGTCTTCTTCTTCTACAGTTAAAGTCCAATTGGCAGCTATCTCTAATTTTCATGTTGGTTTAGCGGATCAAAACATAATTTCCCACAAGCTTTGCAAAGCCTTTCTGAGGGGTATCTTTCTCCTGAAGCCTCCAATCAGAGATCCTCCTCTGCAATGGGATTTGAATTTAATGCTGGCATCCTTGATTCTACCCCCCTTCGAACCGGCTGCTACATGCTCGTTAAAGTTTCTTTCCTGGAAAACAATTTTCTTGGTTGCTGTTACTTCAGCTAGAAGGGTTTTTGAACTTCAGGCCCTTTCTGTCCATTCCCCTTACTTGGTTTTTCACAAAGATAGGGTATCTCTAAGAACTAATCCATCTTTTTTGCCCAAAGTTGCTTCCCAGATGAATATTAATCAATCTATTGATTTGCCAGTCTTTTTCCCTAATTATTCGGACAAAGCTGAACAAAAACTTCATTGCTTGGATGTCCATCGTCAACTCAGATATTATTTGGACAGAACTAAACAATTCAGAAAATCTGATCAACTATTTCTTTCCTATGCAGAGAACAGAAAAGGTCTCCCAGTCTCTAAAGTGACCTTATCCAGATGGCTGTCTTCTATCATTTCTTATGTTTATCTTCTTAGAGGCAAGCAACTGTCCTCAAAACCAAAAGCACATTCTACCAGGAGCCTGTCCACATCCACAGCCTTTCAGGATAGGCTACCTATTGACACCATTTGTGCAGCAGCCACTTGGGCCACTCCTCACACCTTTGTCTCTCATTACAAATTGGACTTGGCCTCCAGGGACAGGGCTAAGTTTGGTTCCACAGTTCTCAAGAGTCTGTTCCATTGAGCCACCCAGGATAGAGGTGCTAGGGACGCGGTCCCATCCAGCAAGAATGAAGGCGAGTTGACAACTTAACATTTAGAAGTTATGTACATACCATAACGTTCCATGTTAGTTGTCTTCTCTTGCCTTCTTTCTTGCGTCCCTCCCTCCTTCCCCCTGGCCTGGACTGATCTTGAGGTTGTACCCTTTTTTGGGGGGTGTTGTCATTCTTTCCAAGAGTTCCCAGTAGGAAGACTCATTATTGTTAGCTGCTATTGGCCTAGTTTCTCCTACATTTAGTAATCTTCTTCCTTGGGAAGAAATGTTTTTGGCAGGGTTTTCTTCTAGCTACCAAACGAGATCTGAGGTAGTCACGCCTTGCATCATGGGATATAGGGTTGCCTCGAGCTGGTAAAATGAGTTCTCGAGCTTAGCAAGTGCCAAGTCGGAGCCGAGGATCGGCTCCGAACCCATCCAGCAAGAAAGAAGGTGAGAGAAGACAACTAACATGGAACGTTATGGTATGTACATAACTTCTAATTATCCCCTTTGGGGAAAATAACATGTACCTGTGAATTACCACATAGGTGGCAGTACACTAAACACCGAAAGTGTGATGAGACTTAGGAACACAGGTGGACAGTGGTCTCACCTTCGATAACCACATCGCCACAACAGTCAGGAAATCCTTCTGTGTGGCACACCTCATCAATAAGGGCTTTTCATCCAGAAAAAAGGGGGTCATTGTCCCACTGTACTCATCCCTCATTAGACCCATTATAGAATACAATGCCCCATTTGGTATGTACCTCTCAAGACATCTGTAACAACTGGAAAGGCCACAGAAATACCTCACTAAAAGAGTCACAGGCCTGAAGCAGATGCCCTATGCTGATCGCCATAAAAAATCCAGCTATACTCTTTCGCATATCGTCTACTCAGAGGCAATCTCTGCTTAACATACAAGGCCATGTCAAACCCAGAGCTGTTGGACATGCTGCACTTAAAGAAATCCCAATCCCTCAGAGCCACACGCTCCAGGGATCTAAACCTTGTCAATTCAATAAACAAAACAGTCACAACAAAAAGCTTTGGTGGTGTTGGAGATGCAATAATAATGAAGACCGATCCAAAACAATATAGGATACTAAAAGAACACTTCATTAAGCCAAAATAATATATATATATATATATATATATATATATATATATATATATATGAAATCAAGCACTTTCGTCTCCAATGTTGGAGACTTTGACAAGATAGAGCATGTCCATTAAAACAGTGCTTTTAAAGCATAACAATTAGGTGATAATCAAATAGTACACCAATCACCATTCAGCACTCATGAATAATTCATAAAAAGATAAAGTGCATTTTTTTAAAGATATACATCCCCAAAGAATGTATGTAAACCGTAACAGCATCTATCTCTTGCAATATGTAAGATGTATAAAATATGTTATAAGACTTAAGAGAACATTATCAAGCTTAAAAAAGCTAACAAAAGTTAGGAAAGCTTAAAAACTTGCACAAGGATGGGGTCAAATTGCATATATAAATATATATATATAGAAAATAAGAATATTGAATACAACACAAAACATATCTCAATTTATGTCTATATAAATGCTACAAACTGTGAATTGATAATCATAAATACTATAAAAATATTATACAAATATTGTAAAATTTTGTAAAAAAATAATAATGCCATAGGAAATAAAATCATTCTAAAAACACTTCTAGTGGACACTATTAAATGAATATATGGTAATGTGTATGATTAAATATTTTAAAAACCTACTTAAACCTACCTATACTATAAATACCATATGCATGTATAATATAAATAAACCAGTAAATATATATACTCCTAACTTAAAAAATATAAACATGTAAATGTATATAACTATCAAATTCAGAATTATTACTCTCATATTCAAACGTTTAACCTATTCAAAAATCCTGAAAATATCATTACTTGCTATATTGTAGGTAGTGATAAAGGCCAAACGAAAATTAACATTTGTTGACACTGACCTATTTAATGTCACAATGTTATCATTGCCTGACACACCTTCAGAAATAGCATGTTGTTCAGTATGAACATTCAAGTCATTGCAATATTGGGTAACCTCAGCTTTTAAAGTAGCTTGAAAAAGACCCCTTTATCTTTATCTAACATCAAATTGTTAACCAAGTCCATCGGATGCTCTTTCTTAAACATGTTTTTCAAAACATCACACTCATTAAGAAAAGGGTCAGAGCAGGAAACCATCCGAGCAGCTCACACAAATTGCCACTTAACTACCGCTGTTTTTTAGTTTGTAGGGGTGGGCACTGCCAAAATGCAAGAAACTGTTTGAATAAGTTTTCTTGTGATGGATTTCTGACATAAATTTCTTCAAAACCATGTCTTTTAACAATCTGACATCCAAATAGGAAATTTCATTTAAACCAATAGTGTGTATGAAATTCAAGAAGGATGTTGAATTAATATACGTTATGAATTCACTAATGATTTCACTTGGTCCGTCCCAGAAAATAAAAATATCATCCAAAAACCTTACACACATTTTGCAGTATGCATAATATTGTGACTTAAAGACAATTTTCTTCTCCCACTGTAGCATAACCATATTAGCATTCAGGCCGCCACAGGGAGACCCCATCGCAACGCCTACTACTTGGATGAAAAATTCATTATTAAAAAATGTACAGTTATTTCTTAGGACTAGTTTGAATAATTGTTCATATACATTAATCTTGGGTTGCGCCACTCCTTTTTCAAGTAGTCACATACCCACTCAACCCCGATATCATGAGGTATTGAGGTGTAGAGATTCTTTACATCAATGGTAATAAAGAGGCCAGTTTCGCTAAATTCTAAGTTGTTGATTCTTTGTAAGAAATCCCATGAATCCTTACAAATATTCATTCTTCCTTTTGGGTTAATGTCCAAATATCTGGCTATAGGATATGTGATAGGACCGGGTCCATTTACTATTGGGCGCATAGGTGGATCAGACATTTTTATGTATTTTGGGCAAACCAAAAATACATGAAGTTTTAGGGTGGTGAATGGATAAAAAGTTAAACTCATCTATCGACAAGGAACCTTCAATAAACAAATCATTCAGTTCGTTTCTAATCTTGTTGTAGGTACCATTCAATTCATTTAAAGTAATTTTTTCTATATGCATCACCTGATAACATTTTATTCATCCTTTCATTATAATCACATATATCCATGATAACGATGCCAACACCTTTGTCAGGTTTTATAACCCTTACATCCTTGTTAAATTTTAACTTATTCAAACCATCCAATTCACCCTCACTCAAGTTAGAAAAATGTGCATTCTTGTCTCACAGAAAAGGTTGTTTACTGTGCCTTTTGTTGCAAATGTTCTTATTTTAACATTGGAAAGACAGAAAGGAAATTAAAGAATCGTATTTATGAACATCTGAGAAATATCAAATTAAGGAAAGGTACTAATCCCTTGGCAAAACACAGTAATGAATGGCCTGATCATAGTTTTAAATTTACTGTAATTGACCCTATGAAATCTAACCCAAGGGGAGGACCATAGCCATTGTACCTTGAAATGAATGAAGCCTTATGGCAACTGAGAACAAATGCAATTCAATGGCTGGGTCTAAATGAATCTATCTCAATTACTTGTTTTTTAAAACTAAAGGCTTTAGATAGGCAACCTTTATGAATTTGAATAGGTTAAATGTTTGAATATAAGAGTAATAATTCTGAATTTGATAGTTATATGCATATACATGTATATATCTTTTAGGTTGAGAGTATATATATTTACTGGTTTATATTATACATGCATATGGTATTTATAGTTTAGGTAGGTTTAAGTAGGTTTTTAAATTATTTAATCATACACATTACCATATGTTCTTTAATAGTGTCCACTATAAGTGTTTTTAGGATGATTTTATTTCCTATGGCATTATTTGTTTACAAAATTTACAATATTTTTATAGTATTTATGATTATTATCAATTCACAGTTTGTAGCATTTATATAGACATAAATTGACATATGTTTTGTATTGTATTCAATATTCTTATTTTCTATATATATTTATATATGCAATTTGACCCTGTCCTTGTTCAAGTTTTTAAGCTTTCCTAACTTTTGTTAGCTTTTTTAAGCTTGATAATGTTCTCTCTTAAGTCTGAGAACATATTTTGTGTGTTACATATTTTATGTATCTTACATATTGCAAGTGATAAATGCTGTTACATACATTCTTTGGGGATGAATATCTTTAAAAAAATGCACTTTATCTTTTTATGAATTATTCATGAGTGCTGAATGGTGATTGGTCTACTGTTTGATTATCACCTAATTGTTATGCTTTAATGAACATGCTCTATCTTGATAAAATCTCCAACATTGGAGTCGAAAGCGCTTGATTTCATATATATATATTTTTTAATTTGGCTTAATAAAGTGTTCTTTTAGTATCCTATATTGTTTTGGATCGTCTTCATTATTATTGCATCTCCACACCACCGAAGCTTTTTGTTGTGACTGTTTGGTTTGTTCTTACAAGTTTATCACAATAAACAAAACGTGCTGGAAGGGATAGGTTCCTGACCCAGAGACTCCCCAGACTCTGGAATAGACTGCCCATACATGTCAAGCAGAGCACCTCTTTGGACCTCTTCAAAAGGAACCTTGACGATTGGATGGCAGAAAGGAAATTCACCCCGGGGATCATGTCAGTCGCCCTGCTAGACATGGGTCCAGGGAAGTAAATAGTGTGGGAAGAAATAGCCAGGGAATTGTTATAGCTAGGCTTGTATAGGCCCTAGGGCCGATAGCCTAGTACCAACCTATGAACCTATTCCTATGCAAAGCCAGACATGTAATTTTGTATTAAAAGTCATTATACTAGCATTTATCAGCCACCTGTTGACTCCCTCAGTGCCTGGGCTGTCATTCCATCTAGCATCTGTGGTTGAATATTCTCTAAGTCAAGCATATGTAGCATTTTATTTGCATATATTTGTCTTGTATTTCTGGTTGTGCTTACTGAGTGCAGATAGTTTAGCTTGGGGAGCACAGAGGCTGAGTAGCTTCCTTCTGGCCAGCGCTTAAACTTCTGATGTGAACCATCAGTAGGCTTGCACATGCGTGGGAGCTAGGCAGTTTCTAGAATTATGTGAAACTGGGTATCAGAAGAGGAAATCCTAACACTTGCCCCCTGGTGGGAGCCTTCCTACAGATCATGGGATAGGGTGAGTACTTGTATTACTCAAGATTTAGAGCAGTGTAAATTTAAGTATCACTGTGTACATTTAGTTAATATTTTTTCCTAGAATATGCAAACAACATGTGTAAGTATAACTGATACTGATATTCTTTCAGCACACAGATGAAGAAGGTCATGTTGACGGTATTCAAACACAATCATGGAGCTTACCAGTTCTTTCGGGAGGCATTACAGTAAGTAATTTGTGCAGTTCCTGGGCTTTCATGTTTGAAGTCTTTGCCTGCATGTGGTATTAAGAAAGTTTAATGGAGTTAATCGCTGTAACACTAGATACCAGACTCCATTCCTTCTTCTCCAAACCAGAGCCTGCAGATATGCAGCAGTTAGTTGGTGCAGAGGTTAAGGTTGTGAGTTGTATTTCCTGTGGTACAGGGTTTGATTCCCTTAGCCCTTATTTGCCTATGTTGTGACCTTGAGCAAGTCACTTAACCATACATTGCTTCTGGGTCATCCCTGAAAAGGGACTGTGTGTCCTGTAGGCCTACCTGGTTAACAAATAGGATTATAATAAGGGGCTGTTTGCTTGCAGTGACCGGTCAAACTATACTGCCCCATTTGCCAGCTCTACTTCTGGATCACGTGCCATCTGACAGCTGAAGGTAGGGGGTGAGCCCAGTCACTTTTCAAGAGCCAAGGTCATAAGAGACCCTGACCTGTAGATGCCAGACAGAACTATCTGAAGCAAGTTTCAGAGTTAAATCCATCTAGGTCACACACTGCCACCACACCTTTTGATAGTCATGCAGGAGATCTTTCACAATGATTGTCATGTTACATGCAACCAGGTGCCATGCAACTGGACTAGAATATTCCCCACACCTATGAGGACAAATGTCAGCTATTTCTGCTCATGTGTCTTTACTAGGTTTAATAAGCATCTCTTGTTTGTACCACAGTCAACTGGGCATAGTTCACACTGTATGAAAACTAAAATTACAAGTATCTTGTAAATGTGGCTGTTGGATATATACATATCTGAAAATTTCAGAAAGGGAAGTGAAAGTGGAGGAAGGTTTGAGGCACAGCAGAAGGGGCTTCAGATATCTGTTTATGGTGTGTATCCCGCAATACTTTATTGTAATTTTCTTTGTTGTTTTTCCAAGCGATAACCACCTCACATCTACAGCTGTGTTAAGGTCCTATCTAGGTAAATGCAAATAACACTTTATTCCCTTGCTTTTAAATGGCAGCATTGATGTAAGAATTGGAAGAAACACATAGTAAAAATGCCTTGACTAATGCTTGATGTAAAGCATTCTAAGCTCTTATCCAGAAAATCTGCAAATGAATTATTTTCTACTTAGTTTAGTAGGTGTATGTTGGGACCCCAAAAATCAGTGTTACAAAGGTGAAAAAACACTTGTGGTGACATTCGTTGCCTTCTTTAGGAGTTTCATAAGATACCATCTTTACATGGTCATTTTTTACACAGGGGCTCCTGATGATTTTTTTTTTTTTAACCATGTAAACTGCTGTGATCTGCTACCTTATATATATTTGTTTTTGTTCTTTCCTGTAAGATGCATGTATAGCATAGACCTTTTTAAGTATAATTATGAACAAGTAAAATAGTATACTTATTAGTCTCATTGAAAAGATGAACCATTTAAGCAAAAGGCCAAAACTGGAGCACTTGCACGGTGCTAAACAGACATTTACTCGCTTACTGCCTGACAAATTAGATTATTAAGTGACAGCTGGCTAATGAAGAGTAATATGCAATGGCCTTGCTGCAGTCTGATAGTGTTAGCTAGGCTACTGTGGTAAATACATTTTTAACTAGAGATGTTTGGCTCCTGAAAGGATTTTACATGATTTGAGATTTTTGGCTGGTCAGTTCAGTACACATACTAAGCATCTGTAGTAATGTGAGGTGATGAACAATGGTGCTTTGTTGAAGGAGCAACATGATGCAGTGTTTGTGTCCAAGCTGTCTGCTGGAAAGTATGAGATAATGCTTTGGAGATGAGCACTGAGCTAAGTTGAAAAGAAATGTAGTAAACCACAGACTTTTGGTTTATTGTGTTACACAGTGTAAGGAAAGAACAAGTTTTATGGAGGATGTGATATGTAGGTAGGAAGTGTACTGTCAAGGGTCATTCTGTATTTTTTTATGTGATTTTTCAGCTACCATTCTCCAGCAAAGGCAGTGGTCTACCTCGGTTACATTATAAACATTCCTTTTAGTTCTGGTGCTGCACTACTGCACCATCGACATCTGCCGATCTCTGTCCTGTCACACCTTATGGTTGGGGCAATTGTCCTCCCTTACCTCACCATAGCTTTGCCCCTGTTTTTAAAATTTACTTCAGAATATGCACCCCTTGTTTCCTGTACTAGTGGCCGTTGGCTCATATCTCCCCACACACTTGGAACGCCACTGAAAAAAGGCAACAACCTTTGGATGCAATTAAGGAGCGTAAGAGGTAAACTATTAATATTTGTTGACTTTCTTAGGTATGCTGATGGTATTTTTTTCTGAGTGGCATTTTGGTATTTATGAATGTAAAGTGTACTTTGGCAAAGTTACGAGAGTCACTGTGGCAGATTGAGATGTGTGTTGGGGCAACAGTACAGTGTGCTGGAATGAAAGGTGTGAATCTTCTGACTGAAGTAATCTTTGAGGGAAAGTGGGAAGAGGAACAGCAAATTCGTGTTGAATATGTCACTGATTGTGTCCTCCTCCTCCTGGATAGAAAAGGTTTGTGTGTCTCCATGATTATTTAGGTCATTATGAGTTTGATAATCACCAAGACAATGATATTCTGTTTGTATAACAATACTTGAATGGTGTGCTTTCAGATAGGCTTATGCTGGTATTGTACTAGGCAGCTGATTAAAAAATGTGTCTGATGATATTGACTGACTTATCTACTGCTGTTTCTGTATTTGTATGTGAATGACTAAAATGTGAAAGTTGAATGGGGGGGCTGCATGCATGTTAAGTTGCAGAACCTTGAAGATCTACTGGCTTTCACTGACCAGAAGAGTTTAATAATTTCTTAAACTGTTTAAGTGAAGTAAGGCTAGTGAATATCACCTTGGGAAGGACTGTATATTACCTGTACCACTAATGCTGAGAATGCTCTGTGTTATTGCACCCCGCTACTGACTCTGCAAATTTAAAATGAAAGGCATTTTCCAAAGGACTTGACTAACCGTGCCAATATATGAATTTTCTTGGGGGCTTGCTGTTTGATTCTTTTAATTATGTAAAGCTATGCAGACCCAATTTATCAAAGTAGATAGCTTCATAATTGTCTTGCCTCCAGTGTTACTGAATGAATAAAGTTTTTTTTTTTCTTAACAGATTTTATTGAATTAGTACATTCAACCAAGTATAAACACCGAGAGAGAAACAAAAAATAACCTTTCAGTATGCATTTCTGCCTTCGATAACTGAAACTAATCTGCATCCCTCATTTATTTAGTTATTTATTTATTTAATTTAGTTATTTATTTGTCTTTGTTTACCTGAAAGTCCGACTGGGTAATACCAATTTTCAGAAGAGCCACGGGGAGAAAAGCTCCATTTCCTTACAATCCATTATACTACGTTCCAGTTAGCACATAGGAGTTACATTTCTACACAAACTGTAGTTACATTTATACATTCTATGATTTTACAGAAGTATAAGATACTAAAGAGAAAGCCCACTTGCAACTTAGTGGATTGGATTGTACAGGCAGCAGTTATGTATAAAAATTGTTTTGTCATTTCAGTGAGAGGTTGAGAGTATTCTGTTTCAGGAGAGGTTTTGGAGAGTATCATACTGTAAACACAGTCTTAACCTTGTGATGAGCATGTGCAGGGCCAGGACTGGATAAGATGTTTTAGCAGTGGATTAAAACTGTTGAGTTTGTTGGAGAGTTTTATTTGTGCCGAGGATACTATTCCAGAGTAAAGCAATTCTTCTGCAACATTGTTTGACTTATTTGTAAGTAATAATTTAATAGAGTGGAAGTCCCTTGCTGGACAGTAAGGCAGTAATATGTTTTGTAGTTCAGGGCATTTTTCTGGATGATGTACGAGTTTGTGCACTCTAGTTAGTTGTGAATATGTTAGGTAGTTGTGTAATTCAAGCCAGTTTAATCGCTTTAAGTAGTGACAGTGAATGGGAGATGGGTGGCAAATTTAGCTATTTTATTGTAGCAGAGGGCAATTTTCTTTCTTTGAGTATTGTTTAAAGTTTGTTAGGATAGGAGCGGCATATAAGAGGGTTGGCTGTAAGAAAGTGTGTAGAGATTTCTTGTAGTATCTGTAAGGAAGTCTAGTTTTTGGTATGTAGATGTAATGGTGTACAGTATATGCTGGTCATATTTTTAAAAGAATACCTGTGTAAATCTTAACTTTCCTTCAGGTTGTTTTTCATATACTTGCTCATAAGAACTCTGAATAAAACTTTTAACATGCAATGTTAAGTTGTCTATCTCGCCTTCATTCTTGCTGGATGTGTTCGGAGCCGATCCTCGGCTCCAACTCGGCCAATACCAAAGCTCGAGAGCTAATTCCACCGGCTCGAGGCTCCCCTATATCCCACAATGCTAGGCGGTAACTACTCAGATCTCGTTTGCCGCTTAGCTGACAAGGTGCTTTTCTACCGGCTCTGGCAGGTTAGTGGAAAATATTTTCTATTTTCTCAAATCTTTAGACCCCTATTATTTACCTTAGTATAACTTTTAGTTTTAATTCTCTATTTCATTGGATCGACCCTCTTTTAGCCCATAATCCCTTCCTTTATTCCCCTTTAACTTTAGGCCTTAGGCCCCTTCCCCTCCTTCTCCTAGTCCTTTAGTGTGACTGGAAATTAGTATTTTTTCTTAAAGGCCTGTGTGTGTGTGTGTGTGTGTGTGTGTGTGTGTGTGTGTGTGTGTGTGTGTGTGTGTGTGAGTGTTTCTTACTTAGGCCTTTAGTATGTCTAAGGACTCCAAGGTCTCAGGCTTCAAGAAGTGTGACTCGTGCTGTCAGAAAATGTCTCTGACAGACGGTCACACTTCTTGTGTGTATTGCCTGGGACCTTTGCACCTGCAGGACTCATGTGCTGTGTGCCATGGTTTCAGCCCTAGAGTCCTGCAGGAACGCAAAAATAAATTGATTTTGCGTGGCTTGTTAAAGCCTGAAGGCCCCCTGACCCAGTCTGTGTCTGGGAAGCCTTCTAAGACTTCCAGACAGTCGGCTCCGGCTTCAGAGCCATCCTCTGGAAGCATCAAACTGCCGACATCGGCTCCGCTGGAGCCGATGTTTCCAAGCCTCATACTGTTACCTCGGCTCCAGCCGGAGCCGAGGCTGATAAGACTCAGTTGGCTCCGATACTCTTATCTGAGCCACCTTCGAGGAAGAGGTCTAGGTCCCCCTCCATCGGCTCCGTTCACTCGGCACTTCTTTCGGAACGGAGCCATAGATCGCATTCCTCACGGTCTTCCAGGCTATCTGACCACGATTTACAGAGGGTAGTGAGTAGACTTCTCAAGTCCGAGGCACTGGCCCAAATGCTGCATAGCCCGACTCAACAGTCAGCGGCTATTTCCGTCCCTCAATGTGTTCCTCCTCCAACTCCTTTGAGCTCGGAGCCAGGGCTCATCGGAGCCATGACTGTCGGCACGTCGGAACCGATACCTTCCTTTTCGGCTCCATCGTCTGCTCCGATCTCCTCTTTGGAGGGATCTCGGTGCCGAGCTTCCCTTGTCTGCTCCGAGGGGGCGAGTGGCATCGGACCCTTGTCCGACCCCGCTCTCCCTCTCGGGGCTTCGGCGCTGGTGAGTTCGGCTCAGACATCGGCCTCGGAGCTGTCCCTGTCAGTGCCGGGGGGGTCCTTCTCTCTTCGGAGCGGGGACCTCCGGCCTTGCCCGATAGGAGTGCCTTCGAGGTCATGCGGAGCGTGCTAGAACCAGTGTCTGCCCCACAGTCGGCTCCGTCAGCCCCTCCATCTTCAGTGCTTGCGGTGATTTCTACCCACCCCCTTGCATCAGACCGCAGAGAGCCAACTCCTCAAGTTTCCCCATTGGGAATTTCCTCCTCTTCCGAGGCCTCTCCTGACCCGGTAGGAGAACCCCCTAGGAAGAGGCAGTGCAAGAGGAAGCACATTGACTCCCCTGAGTCTATCACCTCTGACACTGACTTAGAGGAATCTGAAGGTTCCCCTCGATCCCCCTCTGAGGATGTCTCCTTTGCTGACATCCTTGAGATCCTGAAACAGAGGGGGAACTGGCCAGCCCTTAACCCTTCAGAGGATGAGTCAGTGTACCTTGAGGCGTTCGGCTCTCGCCCTTCCACCTCCTGGGTGTCCCCTCCCTTTGACCCCCTTATGGAAGTGGTGGCAAGGAAGGCCTGGACGGCCCCTGATTCAGTGGAACCCACCCCGAGGAGGCCATCAAAGTTTATTACTGCCCCTAAAGATAAAGACTTTTTATCTAAAGGTGTCTCCGTCGATGCCATGGTGGTGGCCACAGCCACTAAGAAGGAGTTAGCCGATCCTTCGGTACCTGTCCATCCTCCTAATAAGGAATCTAGGACCATGGACAGGTACGGTAAGCAGATGTTCTCATCAGCGACCTTTTCAATGCGGTCGCTGAACTACTTATGTCACTTCACTCGTCTCCAGAGAGATTTACTCAAGGATATGGGTGAAGCGATAAAGGATCCAACAGCTGAGGGGTTCCAAGACAAAATGAACTCCCAGTTGGCAACCCTGAACTCCATTGTTAACTCCTCCATGCGGCTCATCTCATATGCTGCGGATGGGGCGAGTAGAGCCGCAGGCACAGTCGTTGCCTTACGACGTCATGCCTGGATGCGGCTGTGCAACTTTGCGGACCCTTTCAAGGCGTCCTTCACCAGTTCCCCCTTTGATGGGTCATCCTTGTTTGGTCCTCAGGTGAAGGATACATTGACTAGGTGCGAGGTGGAAGGTAAGACTCTCTCTGCCATGGGAGTCCGTTTTTCTACCCCTTCTAGGCCTTATCCCAAAGGTCAGAGGGGAGGGAAAATGTGGTTCCGCAAACAAACCCAGGGAGTCTCATCTGATGCACAAGGTCGATTCCCCTC
This sequence comes from Protopterus annectens, assembly GCF_019279795.1. NCBI lineage: Eukaryota > Metazoa > Chordata > Ceratodontiformes > Protopteridae > Protopterus > Protopterus annectens. The sequence goes on from NC_056738.1 coordinate 184,434,797, forward strand.
TAGAGGCAGAGGGGGGAATAACAATAGATGCTGCCCTAGAGGCAGAGGAGGTCCGCAAAACCAGGGTAGCAGAGAAACTTTCTCTGATAAACCCTTTCAGCATCCCTGAGGAGCTGCCCGGCTGTCCACCTTCGGAGGCAGTCGGAGGAAGATTATCCCTGTACCCAAAAGCCTGGCTTTCCCTTACACAAGACAAATGGGTACAGTCGATCATATCCGAGGGTTACAAAATTCCCTTTATTCACATTCCATCCCAACCCAAAGAATCCCTTCCAGACGTTCCACCCAGTCTAAGGGAACAAGCAGCACTAGAAATTTCAAAGCTGCTATCAAAAAGAGCTTATCCAATCAGTCCCAGCAGACCAACAAGGATCCGGAATCTACTCCAAATTCTTTTTGGTACCAAAAAAAACAGGGGACTAGAGACCCATACTGGATCTCAGCAACTTAAACAAGTATGTCAGAAAAACAAAATTCCAGATGGTCACGCTACAGTCCATTCTACCCTTCTTGGGTCAGGACAATTGGATGTGCTCGATAGATCTTCAGGACGCGTACTACCATATCAAGATGAACAGATGCTCCAGGAGATGTCCTTCAAGAATGCAACTGCAGTCATAACAAGTGGGTTGTCCTGCCTCAGGCAGCCCTCGGTCGGCCGGATTCCAAAGTCTGGGTCCGACGTCGGCTGATGTCGCATTTCTCTCCGTCAGAGCGGCTGGAGTACATAAACATCAGCCGACGCCATTTTCTCCAGTCTTTCTTGCCGCGCGGTGCCCAAAGCAGAAGCAGTTCGCAAGTGCCGGTCGGTCAGCTCCTGTATTCTGCGATACCGAAGTCATCAAAAAAGCTAAGTACCCCGTTGGGGACCTTTTCTTGCCTCAGCCGATGTCAGAAATTACTGAAAAAGTTAACAATTGTCTTTTTTGTGGTAAACAAATACCTCATAAGGATTTCCACTCTTACTGCCTCCCTTGCCTGGGCCCAGACCACGACGTCTCGGCCTGTGTAGCCTGTGCTCGCTTCAACAAGCGCACTCTCAGGTGCCGGGCGGAGTTCGCTGAAGATTTTTTCGGTGATAAATTTGCTTATACCATGCCGTCGGATCTTCCGACATCGCAAACTCCCAAAAAGCGAAAAGACCGGGACCGACATCCTCGGCCCGCGTCTACCACCGACTCCACGCCAAAACCTAGCGCGAGTGCTCCAGTTCCCTCTGAGACGGTCTCTCCACCGCTCCGAACCGAAGACACCGCATTACCGATGACTCCGATTCCAGACATTACTCCGCCAGTTATAGACTTTCCTCCGGATACCGAAACCGAGGAAATGCCCGAGACCATTGCTGTAGACAAAGGTCACTCCTGCACGTGGAGCTGCCAGGCCTCCTATGGCCATGTCTATTAAGGCCTACACTAGGGCTAAGGCAGCCAGCAAAACAAAGCATATTACTTCTAAATCCTTACCTCAGCCGACTCCGGAGACACAAATTATGTCCATGGCTGCTGATTTAATTTCCATGATTAGAGGTTCACAGGCCCATCCTGAGAGAGCCAGGAAGAGCTCTTCCAGACCTATGAGGACTCGGATGCAGACGATTCCATCCCTTCGGCCTCCCCTCCTGAGGATATTTCTTTTGGGGAAGTTCTGCACACCATGAGGGAACATTTCAAGTGGCAGGGTCAGGAATATTCTGATTCTAGGAAACGCCTTAGGACTTTCCTTAAGAAGCCTCAGCACAGGCCCTTAGCTATTCCTCCTGTACTTGATGTTCTGGATGATTTGTATTCTGACTCTAGTGCTCCAGCCAAGCCAGACAGGTATTACAGGGTCCCAGAAACTCATTCCCATTTATTCAGGGCCCATACTGCTGATTTGGAAACTATTTCACAGGGGCCTAAAGGAGTTTCAGCCTCCACCTCAAAAAATCCTTTGCCCTCTAACAGGGAAGCAAGGTCATTAGAGAGATGGGGCAAAAAGGTTTACACATCCACTACCTTGTCTATGAGAGCTTTAAATTGCCTTTTTCATATGTTACAATATCAGGATTATTTCTTAGAAGATTTACAAAAAACATTAGCTTCTCCTGATCCTTTAGACAGGAAGACTTTGCAGGAAGCTGTACATAACACTCAGCAAGTAAGCAATCACTTCCTGCAGTGTGGATATGATGCACTGGAAGCTAAATGTAGGGCAGCTATGACAGGGGCAGTGATTCGTAGACATGCTTGGTTAAAAGATCAACCTCTACCAGATCATGTAAAAGCAAAACTTCTGGATGCACCTTTGGAAAAGAACAAGCTTTTTGGTGCAAATGTTAAGGATGTGTTAAAGACCATCGAAGAAAAAGCAAAATCAGTTCAGACTGTGAAAGATTTCCTCCAGGTTCATCCCCCCCAGATTTAGTAGGAATTGGCCTTCAAAAAACTGGTCCTCTCCTAATCCAGAAAAGTTTCAAAGGGGTAAGAACAGACGTGACCGAGGAAGAGGCCAATACAGAGGCCCTTACAGGGGACGACAATGGCAGCCAGGAAACCAAAGAAGTGACGCAGGGGTTTCACCTGCCCAACAACCACAAACTCAATGACTTTCCTCTACTACCGCCTACCAGGGAACAACTAGAAGCTCCCTTGGGCGGGAAATTATCTCTGTTTACAGAAAACTGGCACAGACTGACAAAGGACAAATGGATTTTGGACATTATAGACCGAGGGTACAGGTTTCATTTTCATACCTTACCAAGAAAACAAGGCATGCCAAACCTACCACAAAATCAAAGGGCAGAGGCTATCAAGCAAATCACTCTGCTGACTCGAATGAAAGCAATAGAAAGAGTTCCACAACAAGAACAAGAACAGGGTTTTACTCAAGACTGTTCCTTGTTCCAAGAAAAGAATCTCAATGGAGACCAATACTGGACTTGTCTGCATTAAACACCTTTCTCATAGTACCAAAGTTCAAAATGCTGACTCTACAGCAACTCCTTCCCATGCTGGGCAAGGAGTCGTGGCTGATTACTCTGGACCTCAAGGAGGCATATCTGCATGTCCCTATCAGACACAGCTGCAGAAGATACCTCAGATTTCTTGCAGGGCCAGAGCATTATCAATTCTCAGCATTGCCATTTGGCTTATCTACTGCGCCCAGAGTATTTACAAAATGGCTGGCTTCAGTAATTGCTCATTGCAGGCTCCAGGGTATACAAATTTACCCATACCTGGACGACTGCCTCATACAAGCGGACGACAAATTGATGTTGACAAAAAACCTGGATTATGTCATACGATTACTTCAAGCTCTGGGATACACAGTCAACTTTCAAAAGTCAAGACTGCAGCCATCCCAGCAAATAATCTTCTTAGGAGCCAAACTAGACACAGCCTCTCAGATGACTTACCTGACAGAAGACAAGCAAGAGAAGTTAACTCATTACTTCAAAGGTTTAGCAAAACTCACCCAGATGACTGGAAGGAGATTCCTACAGGCCCTGGGTTACATGGCATCCTGCATTCTACTGGTTCCATTAGCAAAACTACACATGAGAAAGCTTCAGTGGTACCTAAAAAGCATTTGGTCTCAACACAGCAACAACTTGGAGACAATCATACCACTCATTCCATGCCTACAAAAGGAATTCCTATGGTGGGCCTCGGTGAGCCAGGAAAACACAGGTGTCATTCAAAAAACCACAGATAACACAGACCATGACTACAGACGCCTCAGACCTTGGATGGGGGCACACATGGAAGGCAGGTGTATACAAGGACAATGGTCTCCAAAGGAAACACATCTGCATATAAACCAAAAGGAAATGCTGGCAGTAATGCATGCCATCGAGGCTTTTCAACACCAACTCCAGCAAGGCCATTTAATGATACGGACAGACAACACCACTGTGATGTGGTACATAAACAAGCAGGGGGGGCACCCACTCTTACCCCCTTTGCAGACTGACAATGCAGCTTTGGGAGAAATCACTGAGTCTAAACATCCAGTTACAATCCCAGTTTGTTCCAGGAAAAGACAATGTGTTGGCGGACAGCCTAAGCAGGAATTTCACAGATCCACACGAGTGGAGGTTACATCCGAAGGCCTTCAGACAACTCACTTCGACATGGGGCAAGCCAGAAGTGGACTTATTTGCCTCTCACCTCAACCATCTTCTACCAAAATTTTGCACAAGGACATACCATCCAAAAGCTTGGAAAATAGATGCCCTCTCATTCAACTGGAACTCCCTAGCAATCTATGCATTCCCACCTCTGCCACTGATGACCTCAGTATTACTAAAGATCAAAGCAGAGAAGCCCAAGGGAATCATAATAGCTCGGATTGGCCAAGACAACACTGGTACCCTCTACTACGGAGCATATGTCACACCAGGAGGTGGGCCCTCCCTCAGTGGCCTCTACTTTTGACTCAACACGATTTCGAAACACTGCATCCAAACCTTCAGACACTGCAGCTAACAGCCTGGGAGATCCCATAAATAACTTCAGCTTATCTCTCTCCAAGGAAGTTCAGCGGATACTAACAGAGGCTCGAAGACCATCCACCAGAAAGGTTTACTTAGCAAAGTGGAAAAGATTCAGCAATTGGAATACCAGCAAGGGACATGATGCATCATTGCTGAACATCCCACTTATCTTGGAATATTTGGCAGATATGTTAAAGAACGGCCTCTCATATTCTTCCATAAAGATACATGCATCTGCTATTTCAGCTAGATACAACACTGATCCTCCTGTTTTCTCTCACCCCTTACTAAGGCAATTCCTCAGGGGAATCAAGAACATTAAGCCACCAAGAAAGGCCCCAGTGCCAGCCTGGGACCTCAATTTTGTCTTAGAAAAACTGACTCTACCTCCTTTTGAGCCAGCAGCTTCAGTTGACTTGCAATTTCTCTCATGGAAGACAGCTTTCCTGTTGGCAATTACCTCAGCAATAAGGGTTTCGGAGCTACAGGCCCTAATGGCAATACCACCCTTTATTATTTTCCACAGAGACAGGGTTTCATTAAGGACCAACCCTACTTTTATGCCAAAGGTGGTATCTAGGGTTTCTCTAAATCAAGCCATTCATCTGCCTGCTTTCTTCCCCAATCCTGAGAATAAGGGGGAAAGACTTTTGCATACCTTGGACATTCACAGACAACTTCGATACTACCTGGACAGAACCAAGGCCAGTAGGAAGTCTGAACAACTTTTTGTAGCTTACGCCCCTGCAGTCCAAGGAAAAGCAATTTCAAAACAGACTATTTCTAAATGGATTGGACATTGCATCAGATTCTGTTATTCCTTTCATGGAAAGACTGTTCCAGCCTATGTCAGACCACATTCCACCAGAGCTACAGCCACCTCTACAGCATTTTTAAGAGGGGTGCCTACCAAGGACATTCTAGAAGCTGCTACATGGAGCTCCGTGTATATCTTCTCCAAACACTACAATCTCCCTCTATATTCCAGATCCAGAGCAGGCTTTGCTTCAGCAGTCCTGCAGGGTTTGATTGCCACACCATCTCTTTCCTGGAGCATACCTCCTCCCCCAGCTAAGCTATGGTATTCTACCCACTTGTTATGACTGCAGTTGCATTCTTGAAGGACATAGTACAGTTTTGTACCTACCATAAATGTAGATGTCCGATAGACATGCAACTGCAGTCGGGTTTTCCCTCCCTCCATACCCCTCTATGCCTACGGTCCACTCCTATCCCTCTTACTCTTAGCTGGGGATATCTGTTATGGTGTATTTGTTTTATTGCTCATTTATTTGTTTGGAATCCTGTTTTTGTCTTCCAATTTGATTACAGCCTTCCTTGGAGGGCACCTGGCATCTGGGGCAAGAAACACTGAAGAAAATGGCGTCGGCTGATGCTTATGTACTCTAGCCGCTCTGACGTCGGAGAGAAATGCGACATCAGCCGACGTCGGACCCAGACTTTGGAATCCGGCCGACCGAGGGCTGCCTGAGGCAGGACAACCCACTTGTTATGACTGCAGTTGCATGTCTATCGGACATCTACATTTATGGTAGGTACAAAACTGTACTATTTCTCTGCTTCAGGCTGGGAGCCAGTCACTACCAGTTCAGAGCCCTGCCCTTTGGTCTCACTACAGCCCCCTGAGTGTTTACCAAATGCATGGCAGTGGTCGCGGCTCACTTGAGACGTCAAGGATTCCAGGTGTTTCCATATTTAGACGACTGGCTCCTTACTGCCACCACCAGACATCAACTACTTCTATCCAGAGACTTCACTATCCAAGCTCTAGGCATTTCAATAAATTTCGAAAAATCTGCCTTGTCGCCTTGTCAATCTATTACCTTTATAGGCGCCACCTTAGACACACTCAGTCTTTCAGCCAGACTTACAGAGCAAAGAGTGTCAGACATCCGCAAGCAAGTTTACCTTCTCTTACAATGCAACAAAGTCAAAGCCAGACTAGTTTTGAAGGTATTAGGACTCATGGCAGCAGCTATCCCCCTTCTTCCCTTAGCTCGCTTCCACATGAGGATCCTTCAATGGGTGCTGTTTACTCAATGGTCCTTTCAACAGCTCCCGATGTCCCACACCATATTGATAACTCAATCATGCAAGAATCAACTGTCTTGGTGGATCACATCACCTCAGGTTCTCCAAGGAAGACCCTTCACTCATCCTCCCCCCAGTCGCCACGGTGACAACAGATGCCTCCCTGATCTGGTGGGGGGGCAATATCAGGGCAGGACAGTCCAGGGCACATGGCAACCTTTCGAGTGCCACTTGCACATAAATGTCTTAGAGATGAGAGCAGTGCTTTTAGCGTTGCAAGCCCTTCACAACTCTCTTCCCACAGGGACTATTGCAATTCAGACGGACAACATGTCCGTAGTGTGGTACATCAACAAACAGGGCGGAACCAGATCATACCCCTTATGTCGAAAGGCACTCGGACTTTGGCAATGGGCGATCTCTTCTCAGCGTTTTCTGGTAGCAACGCACATTCCCGGGAAGTCCAACGTGATTGCAGACAAGTTGAGCAGGGCAATTCTCATGCCCCACGAGTGGTCTCTAAAAAAATCAGTGCTGGACGAAGTGTTCCAAAGATGGGGCCAGCCTTGCTGCAATCTTTTCGCTACTCCCCAAAACAGCAAGTGTCACAACTTCTTCACTCTCTTCCCATTACCAGGCCATCCCACCAGGGACGCTCTAGTCCACGATTGGCCCCGGGGTCTTCTGTATGCTTTTCCCCCTTTTCCACTGATAACTCAACTAATTCAGAAAGCCATCGCCTTGAGAGTGACAATGATCCTCATTGCCCCTTACTGGCCTCGACAGATATGGTTTCCGTTCCTTCATCGTTACCTTTTGGAGCAGCCTTGGCATCTGGACCCAGTGCCAGATCTGTTGACCCACCAGTCGGGCCAGCTGCACCAATCTCTTCATTCTCTCAACCTCAGAGCGTGGTTTCTCCGATTCCGACCTTAGACAGGCTTCCCTTAATATCTCGCTCGGTCCGAGATATCTTGATAGCCTCTCATAAATCTTCTACCCGGAAGATTTATAATAGCAAATGGAAACGCTTCTCCTTTTGGGCAACATCAAAAAATATAGATCCCTTCACTGCACCTATCCAGTCTATTCTAGACTTTCTAGCAGAACTCTTTCATTTAGGCTCTTCTTCATCTACCATTAAAGTTCAACTGGCTGCTATATCTAATTATCATGTAGGTGTCTCGGAGTCTAGCATCATGGCTCACAAGCTCTGCAAAGCCTTTTAAGGCGTTTTTCTTCTCAAACCTCCAATCAAAGATCCCCCGCCTCAATGGGACTTGAACTTGGTTCTGGCATCCTTAATCCTTCCCCCTTTCAAACCAGTGGCTTCATGTTCTCTGAAGTTGCTTTCATGGAAGACACTTTTTCTGGTAGCCATAACTTCAGCAAGAAGGGTATCTGAACTCCGTGCTCTGTGCGGTCGTCCTCCTTACTTAGTGTTTCACAAAGATAGGGTATCCGTCCGTACTAATCCATCCTTTTTACCTAAGGTTTCCTCTCAAACAAACCTAAACCAAATGATTGATCTCCCCGTCTTTTTCCCTAACTATTCCAACAGGTCGGAACAAAAGCTACATTTTCTGGATGTTCACTGCCAACTTAGATATTATTTAGACAGGACTAAACAATTCAGGAAATCTGATCAGCTTTTTCTATCGTATGCGGAAGGGAAATTGGGCCTTCCAGTTACTAAAGTATCCCTTTCAAGATGGCTCACCTCTACAATTACCTTCATCTATGAGATCAGACATCAAAAACTACCTTCCAAGACCTAGAGCTCATTCAGCTAGGGCATTAGCTACATCCGTAGCTTTTCAGGATAGGCTGCCAATAGATTCCATTTGTGCAGCAACCACTTGGGCTTCCCATCATACCTTCATTTCACATTACAAATTGGACATTGCCTCCAGAAACCGTGCCAACTTTGGTTCCACTATCAAGAGTCTGTTCCGATAGGCCACCCGGGAAAAGGTGCTAGGGACGCGGTCCCATCCAGCAAGAATGAAGGCGAGATAGACAACTTAACATTAAGAAGTTATGTACCTACCATAACGTTCCATGTTAGTTGTCTTCTTCTCGCCTTCTTTCTTGTGTCCCACCCTCCTTCCCCCAAGCCTGGACAGACCAATAGGAATTAATTTTGTGATCTTCCTCTGGAAGTTTTCATTCCCACACATTCTACCACCTCTGTTCCCCCTTTTGTTAGGTCTGGGATACCTTACACTCCGGTTTATATAGAGGTGGGTTACCTTTCTCCATACTATGGAGACTAGAATTGCTTGGTCTAGCTATCAAACGAGATCTGAGTAGTTACCGCCTAGCATTGTGGGATATAGGAGAGCCTCGAGCCAGTGGAATTAGCTCTCAAGCTTTGGTATTGGCCGAGTCGGAGCCGAGGATTGGCTCCGAACCCATCCAGCAAGAAAGTAGGCGAGAAGAAGACAACTAACATGGAACGTTATGGTAGGTACATAACTTCTTATTTCCACTTAAATGACTAAAATTACTTAAAAATTAAGCAGTTCCAGATTGTAGTGTTTACAAAAGTTATAGGGGTTCAGGTGGTCAGGTATTATACTAGCCATGCCAAATGTTATCAATGCGTTAGAAGTTAGGACCCTGCATCATCTCAGCTGTCCTTTCTCAACTACCCTTCCCTACTTTCACAATTAATTAAAACTCCAGAATGGTCTCTATTGTTTTTTTAGAGTTAGGCCAAGGTATCCATTTGGTGGCATACTTTTTAAAATCATTTACTCTGCAACCCATACTTTTCTACTCTTGCTACCTCCTGAATGAATTGCCTTAGTTCCTGTATACTTGGCTTTACCCTCTTCTTCTACTGCTGAGTGTGCCAAGGTATTTCCTTTCCTTGCATTAAGCTGTGAAGCCAAGGTTAAGTTCTATCCCAGCATATATTTTAGTAACCTTTCCAAACTTTTTTTTTTATTCTTCCAATCTGTGACAGGTTTCTAGCAACCCCTGACAGCTCCAAAATGCGTAATATCATAAGCCTATATTCACTGATGTACATTTCCGGTAGAGTTTTCCATAATCTTTGCCAAACTATGTGGTTGCCAACCTTTTTGTCATGTAAAAATTTTGTGCATGCAACACCAGGCGAATATGCTAAAATGCCCGCCTTTCATAATTCTCTTTCTGAGAGTACAAAGCTTGTAATAATCTTACATTGTACACCTAGTGTTTAAGGTCCTACTCCATTTATTACTCAACTTCTGTCCTTCCATTTTCCCTGAGCTGTTGCAGGGCTTGGTAGCCTCCCCCATCAACCTTTTGGCCTCAGCCTTTCCAATGTACACCATCTGTATCTATTCAAAGCTAATCCTGATTCTGCTTCATACCTGTCAGCCCCTAAGCTTTGGGCTTCTAGCCTTAAGCAGTACCACCTTGTCCCCATTTAACAGATATTGTTTTCTAACTGGCTGTTGGTCTTTTAGCTGCCCATTATTGACCAGCTGTTACCAGTAGGTTAGTCTTGTAGCCTTTCTTCTTCCCCAAAATGTATTCTATGCCATTGAATGTCTATAGTAGAACTAATGGGAATTAATATTCCTAACTTTGCTCTACCTTCCTCGTTTGTGAACTAATTCCAAAGTTGATTTTCAAATCTAGAAACGATAAATCCCGTCTTTCACTATTGCCTTACACCACACACAATAATTTCTAATATATTAATTTCATTCTGTGTTCCTAACCTCGACTGCAATATTCTGTTCTGTACTGTTGTAGAATTGCAGTCTAAATTTCTGTGCTGCATCTTCATGTGCACCGTTTGCATATCCTTCTCCACGTCAGAAATATGAACGGTCACTGAAGCCTGCCCACCCTCCCACGGAAAACTTGACATCCATGATTGCAACATGTAAACTTATTCTCTTGGGTAACCAACTAGAATAGGCCTGCACCAAATACAAAAACTGAGATAAGGTGAACAGGATTAGGCTTGTTATCCATGTCAAACAGTGCCCTTCAGCTAGCACACAGTCACCTCAGTTTCTCCATAAGTACATTAGTGCCTGTGGTTTAAGAGCCTTCTTATGTATTTCTCATATAAATATCCAGGAACTTCATCATTCCCACACAAAAATGGAAATGTAACCCTTAAATATTCTGACATGACGTAATACATTGATAAGGACTGCATTTTAGTGGTATTCATCTTAATAGCCACACATCTGACCTTTATTTATCCACAGTCTCAAAAAAGTACTGATGGTCTTTTTAGGCTTCTGGCAAATTTACCAAAATATCATCAGTGTATATTCATTTTTTCAGTTGCATTGAAGTGTATCCTCTAATTGATGACTTTCTGATACATATTGCCAATGGTTTTAGATAAGTAGTAAGCAATGTAGAGTACAAGGGACAATCCTTTTTATTTCTTGCTAGTACAATTTCCTTTGACAGCCTAGTTGAGAATTTAGTTCTTGCCTTAGTTCCATTGTAAATTGCCCTGATCTGCTCTATTGGATCTAGAGAGAAACATTCTCTCAGCCACACTAAATAGAAGTCCCCATTCCACCCTTTCAGATGCTTTCTCAGTGTCTGATCCTATCAGTTGTACCTTCCCCACCTAATTTGGCATCCTGTAGTACGTTACTAACAGTGTCGTCAGTTGTCATAAAAATTGGTCAAAGAAAGTTAGAAAAGATTGGGAATAGCAAGTGGGAAGACAATTTAGAAAAGAAAAATTAAAGGACATCTGTATGACTTCCAAGTTTACAACAAATTCCAGAAGGTTTAAGATTTTTGCTTGGAAATGTTAGCGTAGGTATTTTTAAGCAGATTGCTATCCACCTGAGGAAAAATTCTCTGAAAACACTGGAGATGTGAAGGGAAAGAGAGAGGTAACTGTGAAGATGATTTCTGAAAGTGTAACAAGTTGACAGATTTTAAAAATTAGATAATACATCCTTGCCTACTTATGTAGTTTATTCCAGTCACTAGCACTTTGGCATTACAGCCTTTCAAGTAAATAATAATATAATTCCCTTCATTCATTATATACATCTCATGTAAAGGAACTTACCCTGCTTAACAGCCTTTTGTAGAAATACCTTGCAATTAATTTCCATGTGTAGTCCATGGGGGACTATAAGTTAAATACTTAAGTAGGAAATAACATATTTATGTAAAACCATTGGTTCTTGTATCTTAAATACAGTCGACGACGTAGCAAAACCATGTACCTTAACTCTCACTTCATGTCTTTACTTTATAAAAAGCCTAGCCACTGAGCTGCTTGTTTTTTGGTTCCTTATGTTCCCTGTATTCCCCAATATTCTCTTTTTGACCACTCTTTTAGTTTCGCCTCTGTACAGTTTTTGAGTGGACTCAACAAATAAAAAGGCAACTAGCAAAAGGGAAGTTTGAGCATCTAAACCTTCTTTAACATTTTCTAATGAAGTAGCGATAATAACCATTGGACATCCAAGTAATATTAGTCAGGTTCAATTAATAGCCCTAAAAGTGCTAGAAAAAGAAAATAAAGCCAGGTATAGAGTGTCATGATCTTATTTTGTGTAGATCAGGCCTGTACCATTCTTGACTGTTGAAGTTGAAATTCACTTAACTGTCCTCTTGTTACTTCCCAGATCTTGAATTGTTCTACTGACTTAAGCATTGTAGCAGCCACTGCTCATCAAGAAGTAGCTTATGATGTAACTGCTAAAACTCCCTCTGTATTGTACCCCAAAGTCATTATTGTTAATAAAGTGAAAATGAATGATGATAAAACACTTGATTTTCGTAATTCACCTACAGTCAGTGACAGTGGTGTGGTCACTGATAATTTGCTGGATAAATCATTGAGGGAATACAACATGATATTAATGGTTTTAACTCCTGTTTCTAAGGTTGCATACTCTGAAGTAATAGATAAAAACTTAGTTAACAGGAGAAAAAATTCACTAGTGGTGATTTTCGTGGTAAGAAAGTTACAAAAGTAATTTGGTGGAAGAATCAACCTGCCCTAATAATTTTTAAATTGTTTTAACAATAGAGCATCCAAATACCTTTTATGAAGCTGCTGTAATTCTAAAGTTATCTAAGTCAATAAGCATTCTTTGGGTGGGCTTAAACAAAGAATTAGATAGTGTGAGAATATTATCACCTATAGGGTATTTGTGATCCACTGAAATGTATTTGAGTTTCATAAAAGTAATTTATTCCAGTATGATTATCAAATAATATGAAAAAATTACTTTTATGAAACTCAAATTTCAGTGGACCACAAATAACCCTATAGGTGATCATATTCTCACACTATCCGATTCTTTGTTTAAGCCCACCCAAAGAATGCTTAGCGACTTGGATAGCTTTTGGGTTACAGTAGCTTCATTGCCAAGTCTCAGATTACCCAGTGTCCCAGAGTTACTACAAAAGGTTTTTAAAATGGATCTGGTTACACTCTCATTGTCATTCATTGTGGTACTAATGATTTAAGACTTATTCTCTTAATTTCATGAAATGCGTAATCTTATAAATTTTTGGAAATAAAGTACATCATGTTTAGTGAGATCTTGCCATCTTTTAGATAGAATGACTCCTGCAGTGCTAAAATGTAACACTTGGTTAAGGCAAGCCTGTACTTGCCTACAAGACTGAACTAATGACGTTCTGGGAAGAATTTGTCAAGACTGCAGATAACTCTCTAAAGGATCTTTTACTGCTTAGCGTTTTGAAGCTAAATGTGTAGAACATAAGGTAAAAAAAACTTCCATCAAGCCTTTTTAGGCCAATAGCCAAATCAAGCACTGCAACATGCCACAACAAGTTATTTAACTCTTGCAGTTTCTATCTCTACAGTGCTGATATTGTTGCTGACAAAAATCAATGAGTTACTTGTAGCAATTCTTAGTGAGGATTTATCAGTTATTCCTATTACTGAAGCTTGGGCATCTTCTTCTCTGGTACCCCAAGGGTTCATAAAATGTGAATATTTGTGTAACCGTAGGAATGCTCGACTTTCCACTGTGTGATACCTTAAACCTCTTGTATCAGAGGCAACATGAGATATATGCAAATTACCCTTTGAGGATATCAGGTGTTTCAGCTAAATGGCAATTCTGAATGTCTCAAGACTTTTTCTTTTACTTTTAAGTCTATTTGTGGACAACTTCAGGGCAATAAAGCCAAACTCCTCTAGCTGTGGACTTGCATGTTTATGCCTTCTTCTGATGCAAGCGGTTTAAGGTATCACACAGTGGAAAGTCTAGCTTTGCTAGATTTTTCTTTTTGTGTTTTTTAACCAATTGATTTTTCTGTGTGACCTTTTTACTCATTGTTTTAGTTGGTAACAGTAGGACTGGAAGAGAAATATTAATTAAAAATTCTATAGTTTCAGTTGTACCTTCCCCACCTAATTTGGCATCCTGTAGTACGTTACTAACAGTGTCGTCAATTGTCATAAAAATTGGTCAAAGAAAGTTAGAAAAGATTGGGAATAGCAAGTGGGAAGACAATTTAGAAAAGAAAAATTAAAGGACATCTGTATGACTTCCAAGTTTACAACAAATTCCAGAAGGTTTAAGATTTTTGCTTGGAAATGTTAGCGTAGGTATTTTTAAGCAGATTGCTATCCACCTGAGGAAAAATTCTCTGAAAACACTGGAGATGTGAAGGGAAAGAGAGAGGTAACTGTGAAGATGATTTCTGAAAGTGTAACAAGTTGACAGATTTTAAAAATTAGATAATACATCCTTGCCTACTTATGTAGTTTATTCCAGTCACTAGCACTTTGGCATTACAGCCTTTCAAGTAAATAATAATATAATTCCCTTCATTCATTATATACATCTCATGTAAAGGAACTTACCCTGCTAACAGCCTTTTGTAGAAATACCTTGCAATTAATTTCCATGTGTAGTCCATGGGGGACTATAAGTTAAATACTTAAGTAGGAAATAACATATTTATGTAAAACCATTGGTTCTTGTATCTTAAATACAGTCGACGACATAGCAAAACCATGTACCTTAACTCTCACTTCATGTCTTTACTTTATAAAAAGCCTAGCCACTGAGCTGCTTGTTTTTTGGTTCCTTATGTTCCCTGTATTCCCCAATATTCTCTTTTTGACCACTCTTTTAGTTTCGCCTCTGTACAGTTTTTTGAGTGGACTCAACAAATAAAAAAGGCAACTAGCAAAAGGGAAGTTTGAGCATCTAAACCTTCTTTAACATTTTCTAATGAAGTAGCGATAATAACCATTGGACATCCAAGTAATATTAGTCAGGTTCAATTAATAGCCCTAAAAGTGCTAGAAAAAAGAAAATAAAGCCAGGTATAGAGTGTCATGATCTTATTTTGTGTAGATCAGGCGTCTGTACCATTCTTGACTGTTGAAGTTGAAATTCACTTAACTGTCCTCTTGTTACTTCCCAGATCTTGAATTGTTCTACTGACTTAAGCATTGTAGCAGCCACTGCTCATCAAGAAGTAGCTTATGATGTAACTGCTAAAACTCCCTCTGTATTGTACCCCAAAGTCATTATTGTTAATAAAGTGAAAATTAATGATGATAAAACACTTGATTTTCGTAATTCACCTACAGTCAGTGACAGTGGTGTGGTCACTGATAATTTGCTGGATAAATCATTGAGGGAATACAACATGATATTAATGGTTTTAACTCCTGTTTCTAAGGTTGCATACTCTGAAGTAATAGATAAAAACTTAGTTAACAGGAGAAAAAAATTCACTAGTGGTGATTTTCGTGGTAAGAAAGTTACAAAAGTAATTTGGTGGAAGAATCAACCTGCCCTAATAATTTTTAAATTGTTTTAACAATAGAGCATCCAAATACCTTCTATGAAGCTGCTGTAATTCTAAAGTTATCTAAGTCAATAAGCATTCTTTGGGTGGGCTTAAACAAAGAATTAGATAGTGTGAGAATATTATCACCTATAGGGTATTTGTGATCCACTGAAATGTATTTGAGTTTCATAAAAGTAATTTATTCCAGTATGGTTATCAAATAATATGAAAAAATTACTTTTATGAAACTCAAATTTCAGTGGACCACAAATGACCCTATAGGTGATCATATTCTCACACTATCCGATTCTTTGTTTAAGCCCACCCAAAGAATGCTTAGCGACTTGGATAACTTTTGGGTTACAGTAGCTTCATTGCCAAGTCTCAGATTACCCAGTGATCTAGAGTTACTACAAAAGGTTTTTAAAATGGATCTGGTTACACTCTCATTGTCATTCATTGTGGTACTAATGATTTAAGACTTATTCTCTTAATTTCATGAAATGCGTAATCTTATAAATTTTTGGAAATAACGTACATCATGTTTAGTGAGATCTTGCCATCTTTTAGATAGAATGACTCCTGCAGTGCTAAAATGTAACACTTGGTTAAGGCAAGCCTGTACTTGCCTACAAGACTGAACTAATGACGTTCTGGGAAGAATTTGTCAAGACTGCAGATAACTCTCTAAAGGATCTTTTACTGCTTAGCGTTTTGAAGCTAAATGTGTAGAACATAAGGTAAAAAAAACTTCCATCAAGCCTTTTTAGGCCAATAGCCAAATCAAGCACTGCAACATGCCACAACAAGTTATTTAACTCTTGCAGTTTCTATCTCTACAGTGCTGATATTGTTGCTGGCAAAAATCAATGAGTTACTTGTAGCAATTCTTAGTGAGGATTTATCAGTTATTCCTATTACTGAAGCTTGGGCATCTTCTTCTCTGGTACCCCAAGGGTTCATAAAATGTGAATATTTGTGTAACCGTAGGAATGCTCGACTTTCCACTGTGTGATACCTTAAACCTCTTGTATCAGAGGCAACATGAGATATATGCAAATTACCCTTTGAGGATATCAGGTGTTTCAGCTAAATGGCAATTCTGAATGTCTCAAGACTTTTTCTTTTACTTTTAAGTCTATTTGTGGACAACTTCAGGGCAATAAAGCCAAACACCTCTAGCTGTGGACTTGCATGTTTCTGCCTTCTTCTGATGCAAGTGGTTTAAGGTATCACACAGTGGAAAGTCTAGCTTTGCTAGATTTTTCTTTTTGTGTTTTTTAACCAATTGATTTTTCTGTGTGACCTTTTTACTCATTGTTTTAGTTGGTAACAGTAGGACTGGAAGAGAAATATTAATTAAAAATTCTATAGTTTCAGAACTTATAGTTGTAAATAAGGAGTTGGAAACCATGGCTGGTGGATATCACGAATATACATACAAATGATAATAGATTAATACTCTCATATAGGTTCCCATCTTTAGAAAATGCATCACATGGTGGCTACTTATCATTCCTTGAAAATGTTATACCACATAATAGGGTCTTTTAATTGACCTTACTTATCTCTTTATCAACTGGAAAGCTTACACCTGAAATTCTTTAAGAAACCCATCTAGAGCATGGTCAAAGTCATTCTTATATTCCCTTTTTGGCCAAAACAAGTTTGACTTCCCCAGCTGTGTCTTATCTGTTAAAATGTTTTTTCCTAAGACCAATCAAGAGTTTTCTAACACATTCTTCTAGCAAGCTTCACAAAGGTCTGCTTCCCACATCACTTAACCATCTGTTTTTTCCATTTCCAGTGTTGGCCATGAACCTTGTCTGCCTACCCCGAGTGGTACTGATCTTGACCTCTGCTCAAAAGTCTTCTAGTCTAACACAAAGTAGTAAACGGACAAAGTTTTCTTTATGGGTGACTACTCACGAACAAGACCCCTGTCTGTGTTGCAGTGACTGCAGTTAAGGAATATTTATCACAATTCTGTGAAAGAACACAAGTTTCTCTTCTGCCAAAATACATATTCTGGCAATGTCTAACTTTCACCAAGGGTTGAATCGGGCAGGGTTAATATCCTTGGAAGTGTTAAGTCTTTTTTATAGGTATGCTGCTGTTGGGAATACCTCTAAAAGCACCATTACCTGATGGGGTCTTAATTTTGTGCTGGAAAAAAATTAGTAGTGCCACTTCTTGAACTAGTGTGAGCTGACATTTAAAATTATTGACATGGGACATCTTCTTTTGGTAAATGACAGAATTGCAGGCTTTAAACTTTTATACCTTATCTCTCATAAGGAGAGGCTGTGTGGATTATCTTTTATGTCTAAAGTAGCCACTAAAACAAGTAGACTGGTCAACCAACTTATCTGTATTTTCCCAAACATTCAAGCTGTAGGGTGTATATGTTGCATTCTTTAGAAGTTCTTCAGTCATGCTTTTAATTTGGACAGAAGCAAAGATGTTAGAATAGGTGAACAACTTTTTGTGTTCTGTGTGATGAAAAACGTAGATACAATGGCCTCTAAAATCACCCTCTCTTAGTGGCAGTCTGAATATATTATATTTGGCTATGAAAAGCATAATAAAGATTTGCCAACTAAGCCTCATTTATTTTCTCTCTTTACCTATTTTACTGCAAGGACTCGCGGTGGTTGTACTGCGGTAGCGTTGTCGCCTCACAGTAAGGCTCTGTCCGGTTCGATTCTCAGCTAGAGCGTCTTCTGCATGGAGACATGCGTGACTGGGTGTACCCTCGTTGAAGGTTGTGCGTCAGGGCTGGTAATTCGGCACATAAAAGTCATCTACCAATCATTAGCGGACGGAGTTCCGCTGTGGCGACCCTTAACCGGGAAAAGCTGAAAGACACAAACAAACCTATTTTACTGCAAGGGACAGGCTTATGAGGTCAGAAAATGCTGCTTGTGATTGTTGTGATACTTTTACCTGCTCCCAAGTTATACAGGTTATAAAAATATTTCTGTTAGTGATCAGCAGATTTGGAAGTGAGCTACAGTGCATTTCCAATGCAGTATGAATCGGAGAATAATAGAAAGTGCAAGTGTGAATCATAGAATGTACAAAGCAAGAGGATCATGTGGTCATTTACCCCTTGCCATTACCACCCTTAGACCTTGTGTCTTTTTAAAAGGAGTGATGGGCCAATTATACTAGGGGTGAATTTATGATAACCCATCCAGTTGTCTAATTGTTTCTTTTAGGAAGATAGAGTGTCACATTGCTTGATCTGGAGAGGAAGTTTGTTCTAGAGAAGTTAGCCATTGTATGACAAATCTGTCTCCACTGTGATTTGTTTATTTGCTGTAGTGTACACTGAACTGTTTGATTTATGGGGAAATAAGAGATGTTGGACTGCCAGATCCCTAATGACCCAGAAGACAAAACGCAGATAGACCATAAGGAGTCTGTAGGACACTGAATACAAGGACAATTCCTGCAGCCTTTCTTGACCACTCATGATGTTCTTCGTGTTTCACTGTTGCAGTCATCACATTTGAGTTATCCCTGCCAGGGCAGCCCTCGGCCAGTGCGAATACCAGAGGCTTAGTATTTCTGCATCGGTTGCTGTCGCTTCAGGACTGATGTCAGGTCGTCAGTAGTATAAAGTAAGGCAGCCGACTCCATTGCATCAGTCTTTCTTGCAGCGGAGCCCAGAGCAGAAGCAGTTTGCATGAGTGCCGGTCGTCCGCTACCCGAGTTTTGTCTTCTGAATTTGAAGCTGAAGTCTTCTAAAACTAAATACCCCGTTGGGGATCCTTTTTTCTTGCACTAACCGATGTCAGGAAAAAGTTAACAATTGTCTCGCCTGTAGAAAGCAAATACCACACTGAGACTTTCATTCTTACTGCGTCACTTGCTTAGACCCACACCAAAACATCTCCCGCTGTCACTTTTGTGCTTTGTTCAATGCCAGAACTGTATGTCATCGGGCCCTTATTGTAGCTAGATATTTTTGCTTACAGTCCTCGAATTCTGATATGGCTTCGGTAAGCCATCTGACAGCAGATATTCCGAAAAAATGTAAGGATAAAGACAGAAACAAACTGCACAGGTCCAAACCTACCGACGATGCTTCCGTTAAGCTAGTCGTCCGTTCTCCGGTCCTCAGTGAGGCGCTTTCGCAGCCCCTGATGCCCACTTCTGTGGATTCGCAGGTTGCTACCGAGACCCTTTTGGAGTCCAGGTATGCCTCAAAAGTCTTCGACTAAGGGTCCTGCGGTTGTCTCTCCCTTGGATGGGTCTGGAGCCACTGAGCAGGCACCGGCTTCCGAGGAAGTACTTTGCACTACCAATTTTCAACACAAACCGACTTTTTTCGTGTCTACCGTTTTTCCTAAAACTACCGAGTTTCTAAGGCCCAGAGTACGAACCACACCCAAGGAAACAAGAAACCAATGACCCAATCTCAGGCACCTGCTTCCTTGCCTGAGTCTCAAATGTTTAAAATGGCAGAAGGACCTTATCATGCTGATCAGGGTAAGCCAGCCTACCCCTTCCAAAAGAAAGAGATCTGTCCCCAGTAGTTTTGACTGAACAGGAGTCTGATGACTCTGATGCATCTGAATATGAAGACATGCAACCCCTCTCTGCTTATGAGGATTCTGATGCAGAGTATTCCATTCCTTCAGCCTCTCTACTCAAGGATTTTTCCTTTGGGGAAACCCTTCTTACCTTAATGAAGCATTTCCAGTGGGAATGTCAGGACTACCTTCAGTCTAAAAAGAGAGTCAGGGAATTCTTAGATCTTCCACAGCACAGACCCCTGGCCATTCCCCCCAGTCCTGGATGTTGTGGATGATGTTTTCCTGGAATCCAGTTAGACTCCTGACACCCTCCCTCCTGCACCCAGAAAACCTGACAGGTATTAGAGTCCCTGACTCGCACAAATTTCTTTTCAAAAACCCTACTGCTGACCCTGAGGTTATTTGCCAAGGGTCTAAAAGAATTAAAGCAACCTCTGCTAAGAATCCCACCCCCTCAGATAGGGATTCCCAAGAACTAGACAGATGGGTTAAAAAAAGTATACATCTGTGCTACAATTGCTATCAGAGCACTAAATTGCCAGTTACATATGCTAAAAATTCAGCAATACACTATGGAACTTCTCAAACTAAAAGTGTCTTCCTTTCCTGCTTGTGCAGAATCTAAAGAGTTTCAAGAGTTAATGCATTCTGCAAGTCAAGTGACTAAGAACACCTTACACGGTGGTTTTGAGACCCTAGAAGCTTCTTGCAGGGCAGCAGTCACCAGTTCTGTCCTTAGAAGACATGCATGGCTTAAAGAACAGCCATTGCCAGACCATGTTAAATCTAAATTATTGGATGCACCCTTGCACTAAGGCAAAGGAGGTCTTAAAAAAGATGGAAGAAAAAGCTAAATCTATGCAGACAGTTAAGGATTTCCTACAGGTCCAGCCACCCAGGTTCAGCAGACATTGCCCCTCCAAGCATTGGTCCTTTCTTGCTTCCACCAGGTCAGTTCAGCCCAGACCCCAGGGAAGCAGACCCCCCCCCAGACAGTAGCCACAGGGAATGCAGAGATTTCCACTTCAAAGCCAGGGAGTTCTAAGCCACCCCCTCATGGTAAGAACTCACAATGGCTCCACTCCCCCACCTCCTCCATCTGCCCACCTTCACTTACCTCTAGGAGGAAAACTCTCCTTTCACGCAAGCACCAGGGCCACCATTACCAATGACTGCTGGGTCCTCAACGTAGTGTCCCAGGCATACAAGTTTTCTTTCCACACTCTTCCAACCCCAAAAGGATTCCCAGATCTACCTCCAAATCATTGGGCAGAGGCACAAAAGTAAGTCCTTTCCCTGCTCTCTATGAGGGCAGTAGAGCACATTCCTGTAAAACAGAAAGGCCAAGGTTTCTACTGCAGACTTTTTCTGGTACCCAGAAAAGAGGGCACCTGGCGACCCATCCTCGATCTATCCCTTCTAAACACCTTCCTGGTGATACCAAAATTCAAAATGCTCACCCTTCAGCAGCTGCTACTCATGCTCTCCAAGGATGCTTGGCTAACCACCCTAGACCTAAAAGAGGCCTACTTGGAAGATCTAAGAATTCCCTGAGTCTCTGCAGGAAATATCTACATTTCAGGGCAGGATCTCTGTACTTCCCTTTGGCTTATCTACTGCTCCCAAAGTTTTCACAAAATGTCTGGCTCCCACCATTGCAGACAAAGCAATATTCAAATTTACCCATATTTAGACGGCTGCCTAATTCAGGCAAGCTGGCAGGAAAAGCTGCTCAATTACCTGGCCTTTAAAGTCCATACTGACCTCCCTAGGGTACACTATCAACGAAAATAAATCCAAACTAGTACCCACACAAAGAATTATATTCCTGGGAGCAAGCCTGGACACAGCATCCCAGATGGCATTCCTTACACCAGAAAAGCAAACTTACCTGACAGCCTACTTCCCTCAACTAGCCACCAGACCCCAGCTGTCTGCAAGGAAAATCCTGCAAGCTCTGGGGTTCATGGCATCTTGCATTCTACTCATTGCATATGCCAGACTGCATATGAGGAAACTTCAGTGGTACTTAAAAAGCCCTTGGTGTTAACACTCTCAAGACCTGGAAACTCTTATACCAATGATAGCTTGCCTAAGGAAATATTTTCTTTGGTGGGCAGCAGCATGCTTCCACAACAAAGGACTACCTTTCTCACCACCCCCCACTGCACAGACACTCACCACAGACTCCTCAGACTATGCCTGGGGTGCACATCTGGACAGCAGGTGCATACAGGGCCAGTGGAGCCCACAGCAAATCCATCTGCACATCAGCCAAAAAGAGATGTTAGCTGTCCAGCACGCATTGACAGCTTTCAGGCTCCTTCTCTTCCCAGGGGCTCTCCTGATCAAAACAGACAACATCACTGTGATGTGGCATATCAACAAGCAGGGAGGGACTCACTCCTACCCTCTTTGGCACACAGCCTCTGCCATGCAACTCCACCTGTTAGTACAATTCCTGCCAGGTTCTCTAAACTCTCTGGCAGACCACTTAAGCAGAAGTCTTCTGAACCCACACGAGTGGCAGCTAGACAAAATACCATCACCCTAATTCAGAAATGGGGCACCCGAAGGTCAGCCTCTTTGCCTACCACACCAACCATCATCTCAGCAAGTTCTGCACCAGGGAGCATCACTGCATGGCTTGGAAAGTGGATGCCCTATCCTTCCCCTGGGTCAATCTATTGGTCTATGCATTTCCTCCACTACCTCTCATCACCAGGGTACTGCTCAAAATCAGGTAGTAAAAACCATGGACAATTCTTATTGCTTCAGACTAGCCTTGCCAGCACTGGTACCCACTGCTGCGCAGCCTGTCCCTACTGCCACCAGACCCCAACCCTCCTGACCCAGAGGGAAGGAGAATTCATGCATCCCCAATTGCAGACCCTCAATTTGGCAACCTGGCTTATTCCCTGACCACTAATCAATCTGCCACCCTCAGTAAACAGGTTCTGGATGTTATACGTGAGGCCCAAACACGCTAGCAGTAGAAAGTCTTATGCTACCTCTCATCCTGGATTACCTAGCTGACCTGCTACACAGTGATCTCTCCTTTTCCTCCATTAAAATTCATGCCTCTGCTATCTCTGCTCATTTGCACACTGAGCAGCCCCTTTTCTCGCACCCTCTAATCAGACAATTCTAAGAGGGGCTAGCTACTTAAGGCCACCCAGAAGAGCACCTACCCCAGCTTGGGACCTTAACATTTTATTGGAAAAGCTCACCCTGCTCCTCCCTTCGAACCAGCATCTTCAGCAGAGTTAAAATTTTTCTCCTGGAAGACAGCTTTTTTCCGGCCATCACTTCAGCCAGAAGAGTCTCTAAGCTACAAGCACTCATGGCTGTGGAGTCCATCATCTTCCATGCTGACAGGGTTTTCCCTCAATAACCCTTCCTTCATGCCCAAAGTGGTGTCCAGTGTGGCTCTCAACCAGTCCATTGATTTGCCCACCTTTTTCCCTAACCCACAAAACAAGGGGGAAAGGATCCTGCACTCTTAAGATGTGCACAGACAGCTCAGATTCTATCTAGACAGGACTAAATCATTCAGAAAGTCTGATCAATTATTGGTTAGCTTTGCTGCAGGGGCAGAGGGCAAAGCCATCTCCAAACAAACAATTTTCAAATGGATAGCACACTGCATCCATTTCTGTTACAAGCAACATGGAAACCCCCCCCCCCCTAAGGGGGTCAGGACTCACTCCACCATAGCAGCCTCCACGTCTGCAGCTTTCCTCAGAGGAGTCCCCCACCAGGGACATCCTGGAGGCTGCCACCTGGACATCTGTTCACACTTTCACCAAGCATTACCATCTGCCTATGTTCTCCAAATCCAGGGGAGGCTTTGCCACTGCAGTCTTGCTCCTAGCCACTCCCTAGTCTCCTTGACTACCTGCACCCTTTTCTTCAACTTTGGGAATCAATCCAAGTGTGATGACCGCAACAGTGAAACACGAAGAACATAGTACAGTTGTGTACACTTACCATAAATGTAGATGTTTGAGTGTATTCACTGTTGCAGTCCTTGTTTCCCTCCCTCCATCTCCCTCTTTTCTTTCTCTCTCTCCTTACAAGGAACATTTTGGTATTTAATTTCTATTGGTGGGGTTCTTCCACCATAACCTAGCTCCCACTGGGGGGCTCCTGAGAGTTACGGCAAGAAAAACTGATGTAATGGCGTCGGCTGCCTTACTTTATACTACTGGCAACCTGACGTCAGTCCTGAAGTGACAACAACCGATGTAGAAATACCTCTGGTATTCTGGCTGGCCGAGGGATACCCTGGCAGGGATAACCCAAATGTGATGACTGCAACAGTGAATGCACTCGAACATCTACATTTATGATAAGTGCACACAACTGTACTTTCTTTAGACCTATATATTTTTTTTTTTGGTCAGGAACATTTGGAGTTTCTCCAACTGCTTAATACATTTAGTAAGATGCATCTTGAAGAAGAGGGCATTGTATTTGATGATGGGCCTGAACAGCTTACAGTATAGAGGTGTAAGGACTTCTTTGGATCTATAGGAAAATACCCTTTGCGATCTGCTCTACCAGATAGGATTCCCTGGTAACTGTTGCAGCATAATAATCAAAGGAGAGAGTTCTCTGCCCGTGTTCTATCTTCTCTCGCAACATCTTTGGAGTGGGGTGTTTTCTATACTGTGAGCTTGATGTAGAGTTTGTTTGCCAAATGCAACAATATTACATTTTTTCACAGTTAGTTTTAGTATGTTTTCGGAGCATCAGCTATTAAAGTAAGTTAACTTTGTAGCTTCTGCATCTCAGAAGGGAATTCACGCATAAACACTCTGTTTACATTTATTTTCAAGTTTGGTTAACCAGAGTTCCGTTCCCTGTTTTTGATTTGGAGATCAAATGAGTATATGGTGAATAGCCAAGGTACCAGTAAAGATGCCTGTGGTAGCCTACTGGTTAGTTTCATGCTGACTGAGAATGTGCTTGCCACCCTCAGAGTTGGTTCTGTTCCTGAGCCAGTTATCTGTCCCTCTAACTACATAAGGATCAATTTGAGGTGCATTTGGCTTGTTGATGATGCTAGTATGTGGAATGGTTTCAGATGCCTTGTTGAGGTTTGCAGTATGGATAGTATGACCACTGTCCATGTCTTGCGTTACCCCCCCCCCCCAAAACAAAATTCAACACACTCATTACATGGGGTCTACCCTTAAAGCCAAACTGCCACGGGTTAAGCCCTATGAGATGTTTTGTATTGTAGTTTATGGTTTATCAAGTCTCTTATGCCCTATTCCATGGCCTTGCAGATGAGCCTCATAGGTGTGTACTAGGCTAATGGTCCTGGAGCCATTACAAGCCTAGGCCATAGGATTACCCAGCTATCGTGCCACCCTACCTTAGTTCCTAGTGCCTCTGTCAAGTAGAGCCACTGGAGTGATTCCCAGGGTGAATTTTCTATTTCCCATCCACTCATCAAGATTTCTCTTGAAGAGGGCCAGTGAGGTGCTCTGCTTGACATGTATGGGAAGTCTATTCCATAACATGGGCAGTCTCTGGGCTATGAACCTGTCCCTCTAGCATGTTCTGTTTATTGTGGTAATGAGGTTGAGGTCTCTGGAACGTGTGGTGCAGAGGGATTGGATTTCTTTAAATGTAGCATTTCTAACAGAGCTGGGTCAGACATTGCTTTGCAAGTCAAGCAGAGATCGCCTCTAAGTAGGCGATATGAGACAGAGAATAGTTGGGAGTTTTTTGAGTCTGTCCATATAGAACAGGTGTTTAAGGCCTAGGATCCTCTCTGTGAGGTATTTTTGTGGCGTCTCCAGTTGTTGCAGGTGTCTAGTGAGGTACATGCCAAATGGGGCATTGTACTCGATGATTGGCCTAATGAGGGAAGGGTAGAGGGAGACAATGACCTCTTTCTTCCTGGATGCAAAAGCCTTAGTAATGAGATGTGCCCCATAGAAGGACTTTCTGACCACAGTGGCAATGTGGTGGTCAAAAGAGAGGTTGCTGTCAACCTGTTTTCACAGATCTCTTATAAAGCCTTCTGTGTTCAGTGGACTACCATCAGTGTGGTAATTTAAGGGAACCGAGTTTTTCCCAAGAGGGATGACAACACATTTTTTGGCATTGAGCTTAAGGCCATGGTTCTGACACCAGTCGTTGGTGTCATTGAGGCCTTTCTGTAAGTTGTCAACATCATTTGGGGAGTTAATAATAGCTCCCAACTTGCAGTCGTCTGCAAACTTTGTCAGCCAGCCAGAGTCCCTTCATGTTGGCCTTGTTGGCCTGGACTTCAGAGAAGTAGATACCAGACACAGGAGAGGACCCAGGACCAAGCCCTGTGGGACTCCAGTCGTGACTGGTCAGCAGTCTGACTTGGAGGCAGCTACTTTCACACTGCGGGTTCTATCTATGAGCCAGTTTGCAGCCCACCTAGTGATATAGGGGTTGATGCCTAGCTTAGTGAGTTTTTCTATGATTCCTGAGTGGGAAATGGTATCAGAGGCGTTGACCAGATCAAGGTAGGCTGTATGAACCACCTTGCCTTCATCCAAAGCTCTGGTGACTGACTCAAAGAAGTCGACCAAGTTGAGCAGGCATGATCTAGCCTTCACAAAACCAAACTGTGCAGGATCCAGAGTTTGGAGATTCCCTATATCCTTGTTTATTATGTCCATGATGATGCATTCCATAGCTTTGCATATCAGACTCTTCAGGCTAATTGAGCGATAATTCCTGCGGACTGTAGTCGCTCCTCTTTTGTGGAGAGGGATGACTGTAGCAATGTGCAATTTGGTAGGGACAAAGCCTGAGGTGAGGCTGTGATTGAGCAGGGCACACAAGTGAGGTGCCAATTAACTCTGTAGTTCATGTAGAACACAGCCCAGGGATATTGTCAGGTCCCATAGAAGCTGTATTCTTGGCCTTGGACAGTGCTGTTTTGACCTGTGCAGCAGTAATACTGGGTGCCTGACAAATCTACTGGTATTGTGATTGCTCCTTTTGGGGGGGTAAAGTTTGCACTGAATCTGTCGGCCAGTATGTTGGCAATATCTGTTGGCTCGATGTAGGAGGTACCATTGTGTAGTAGCAAATCTGGGTATTGCCGTGGAGACTCTTTACATAACTATAGAAGGCCTTGTGGTTGTCTTTACTATCTGCTGCAATTCTGTTTTCATAGCTAGCTTTAGGATTTGATGAGGGATGTCAACCTTTTGTTGAGGCTAATAAGGGAGTTTTTCCAGTCTTGGGACTTCACTTTATTCCGCATCAGTTTCCTCCTCCTGCTGTAGAGTTTGTTTATGGCAGGAGACCACCAGATTGGCTTCCTTTTTTTTTTTTTTGAGGAGAATGTCTTGGTTCTGTTGGATATAGCGAGATCCATGCATTTGTGTACGTGTTCGTACAGTGAATTGGTGTGTGATTTGGTGGTCATACAACTATTCTCCATTTGCATGGGTGCCGTGAAGTTAGCCACCTCTGTTTTTAGGAGCTCACAGTTAGCTTTGGAGAAGTTTTTCATGGTGGTTACCTTTGTGTGTGTGTGTGGGGGGTGGATTTCCAAGGTGATTAGTTTGTGACCGGATCTAACCAGGGAGGAGTTGAGTATTGGTGTAGAGCAACGGTCGCCCATGTTAGTAATGACCATGTCAAGGATGTTGCAACTTCTAGTGGGGGTAAGAACGAGCTGGTCCAGAGCACTGGAATTAATGAATTCCAGAAAGGATTCGGCAAGTGTATTGGTACACGAGTCATTTTCCCAGATAATGGAAGGGTAGTTGAAGTCGCCCAGTATGAGGTGTTAGGTTGGACCCTAATATTCTCCAGGGTGCTTAGGAACGTGGAGTGTGAGTCTTGGGACATGGTTGGGAACCTATACTTCCTCATCAAATTCAGCCAAGAGAGCACTAGGAACTAATTTTTCCACATTTTCAAAGTCTAGCAAAAATGATGGCCAAGCATTGTTTGAAACATGGTTCAACTCTCTCCTCAAACTTGCGTTTAAACAGTATCATTGTTTCTAATCCTGCAAAACTGCACTACTCAAGGATCTTACTTGTAAGAAGGTCAAACATTGTAACCCAAGTTCAAATTATTAATGCAGCCAACATCAGACACCAGGCGCCTACTAAGCGATGCCAACAAATAAAGTATGGACTCTGCCTTAATCTCTGCATTTTATGGAGTATACTCGGCAACTTTACAAACATCTACAAATTGTGTATAATCTTTAAAACAATCACTTCAGTCTTTTTTTTTTCTATTTTTTAGGGGGGGGGGGCAGTTTCCACGCTTCTTGTCTCCGGCATTTATTAAATCAGGTTAGCCCACTTGTGAATGCAGAGGAGAAACCTTTTTGGCAGATGCTGGTCCCATGCAGGGTGAGATTTATGTTGCTTAAATAGATGCTACCAACATCAAGCTGTTGCTAAAGTTCCACTGTTGCTGTAGCTACAGCTGTGCCTTTGTAGTTTTTCAGGTTTTTGCTTTTCAACTTATTAGGACCAAGAAAGGATAGTGAAAAAAATTCTGTAAAAGTCTCATAGAAATAGGACAGGTGAAACATGTCAAAAGGGGAAGAAGAAAAAAAAAAGATTCAGTAAATACTTCATATAAGCACATTGGAGAAAGAGTCCCCTTCTGCCAAATGAAGTACATGAAACAGCGTGGCTCTGCCAAGTGCAGATCTCATGATTACCATATTAGTTACCAGATGCACCAGTAAATGTCAAATCCCAGAAGTACTGAACAAACTAGTAATCAACAAAGTCCAAATGTGGGGAAAAATTACACATCCAACTTTACTGCCTCAGCCAACATTAAGTGGTAGTAAACAGACCAATTCACAACTACTGAAACAGTCTTTAGAATGAAAAATAAACACACACAAAAGCAAAATAAATAAATTTACATCATTATGGTGTCAACAGTGCTATTTAGTGCATCTAAATGCATGAAAACTGTGCGAGAACTACTGGTCCCTTCTAATTTTTTCATTGCAGGCTACAGGGTATACACATTTTTTCCATATTTAGATGACTTGCTAATCTTCCATTACAATAGGCTTTCACAACTTCTATCAAACATGCCTTATGTGCTGAATATGGGGAGAGATTCCTCATTTCATCTCGGGAGACTGTTTTCATCTAGCAGCCCAAGGACTGGAGATGCCAGGCAGGTTGGGGGAGAATTGTATGGATATGGCTCACTCGCCTCTCCCAAGGAGGACTGGGAAGGTTTGCGCACACTTGGGGGGGGGGGGGCATACCAGATGGTGGAAGCTCGGAGTGAGAGAGGACATCCTTCATTGTTATTCCATTGCATGACCCTTCCCTTCACCTCACTGGGTGTGTACATTATGGAAGGGGGAAAATCTGAAAAACTCATGGCTGTCTAAATGACTACTCCTTCCAGGCAACCTTTGCCCAGCCATACCGAACAAATGGACCAATTGTCTAGGGCAACGCCGGATGACTGTTAGACAGCAGGTGCAAAGACTGCAGAAAAATCTGTCCGATTTCAACATACTAAATAGTACTCTTGCAAAAGGAACTGAGTGATGATGTTAGAATCCTTCAACCATAAAACTACTCATCAGGCTAATGGCTCTGTAATTCCTGGGGTCCATGCTGGGGCTGACTTTGTGAAGTGGCATCACAACTTCTGTGCATCAAACTTCAAGCACAAAGCTGGTGGATAAGTTAAGGATGAATAGTTGCAGGAGCAGGTCCACCAACTCATGTTTAGTGCTGTACAGCAGGTGTCATGGTGTGTTATCAGGTCCCATAGAGGATGTATTTTTAGTTTTGGAAAGGACTTTTTTGTGATGTAGGAGGTTTGAGATACTTAGCTATATGTGGATTTTGTATAGATTTCTGTGTGGTAAAATTTGCACTGAATTTGTTACCCAGTATATTTGCGAAATCCACTGGGTTAGAATAGGTAGTGCTGCTATAAGTTCAGAGCAGTGTTGGGTGTTAATCCATTGCTTCTGATGCCAGTCTAAGTTCATGGGAACCTTTTGTTATCCTAATGGTATTTTTCATTACATTGCATACCTTTTAATGTTGACCTTGATTTGGGGGTCTTTTGTTTTGGTTTATATTCTAATGAGCTTTTTACGTTTTTCTTTTGTATTGTTTGTGTATGTATGTGCACCACTAGGCTGGTTTACTTTTACCCTTCCCTTATTGTTTAGTTTTGGTAATAACTGACATTTGTACAGTTTTCTAGGTGACCGTAACATTTATTTGCATAACTACTACCTGTGCCAACATATTGGGAGTTACATTTATGTTTGAATTTAAAGACTTTGTCATCATAATTTTGTCGAAAGTTTGTTTGAAGTCTTTGTGTACACTGTGGTATTTGTATCCACTTGTTTAGGGATATTTGAAATAGAGGGTTACCAATGTTTGGTCAGGCTTGACTGGGGAAGGGTATAAATTGTAGGATAGTACATATGTTTATACGGACCCGGTAACGTACATTTTGTCATCCTGTGGGTCTCTCTACAGTTGTTAAACACAAACTACAAACTTGGAAAACAAAAAAGGAACCGGAGCAGTCAGCTTTCACAAAGAGACCAATATAGCCACAGGACAACAGAAATCTTTAATTAGTTAAGCGCTTTTCGTCTGCTTAGAAAGCAGACTTCTTTAGACATCTTCCAGGAAGATGGAGTTTTTGTGTATTGGACGTTCATCCAGTGTATTTAAGAAATGGAAATGGTTTTCTGCTGTCATCAATCGGGTTTTGTAACATACTGTAATAGATGGTTTTAACTAGAGTGAGTTGGATCTCAAAGTACCTGTTTGTAGGTCCTTGGGAATCTGCCTTGAGGTAACAAATATGGATACTCCACCACAGTTCCCATTGGGTCTGATAGCTTGGCAGTTGCAAAACTTGTTACGGAGGTGGAGCATTCTGCAGTTTTAAACCAGGTTTCAGTAATATGCACATGAATGTGTTCCAGGTACAAGAGGGCTTCAAGGTCAGGCAATTTGTTATTTAAACTCCTAGCACTGAGCAGTGCCACATTGAAGATGTCTGGTGCTTGCTTTGTTTTTTAGATTGGAAGATCCAGTTAGTGGATTGTACCTAGAAAAGGCACTATGGGGGCAGCAAAGGCTATAGCCAGTTTGCAGTAACCCTGAAATGAAAAGTACAAGCCTTCCCTTGCAGAGAAATTAGGGCTGTGCAGCAGTTCATCCCACGCCGACACATGCTGGATCTCCTTTAAATAACATCAGTTACTCAGCCAATTGTTATAATTGGTCATCTTTTCTGTGTACCTTGGGATTGTTCTTGGTGAAGGTAGTATTCCACTCAATACCACAGTCTTTCCTGCATTTGTGACAGGCATGGAGAGCTCAGAAGTATCTTTCTGCATATCCCTTAGAGTTTTGCATGCCAGAATATCTACATAAACATGGATCCACTGCCATCTCTTAGCCATACTTTTTCATCTTGAGTGTCCTTGAGGTATCCGAGATCTTGGCACTTGAAACACAACTCACAGTGAACCAGTTTTTTTGTCCAGTCTTGTGAGAGTAGAATCTGTGCATCTTTCTGTGGGGAAACCAGTACATTTTTAAGTGTAGGGTTTAAGTGTACTTGGTTTGGGGCTAGTTTTTCTTGGTGACTTTTTTATGGATGTGGTGGTATGTGTTGTGGTTTTTAATTTCCACTGATACCTAGTCTTACTTGACATTGGAGGCTAAGGCAATGACTTTTCCACAGCACATGATAAACTTACATGTACCTGTGTGGAATTTTTTGAAGATGTTCGGTGCTCACAGACAAAGAGTGTGATGCTGCCTTCTTAATTAAATATTTGTATCTCTCACAAGTAGTTTGTGACAAAGTAGTAGTTCATTGTTCATGATAATCAGATAGTTGCTGCATTGCCTCAGTTTACCAAATGCTATGAGGTTGGCAACTGAGGGAAGTCAAAAGTGGCTAGCCTTCCATTAAGTCTGAGTATAGAAATTTAGGAATATAAAACTTCTGTGGATGGTATATGGCTTGCTGGATGCTTTTTTAAAGCATCTTTATCTGCACAAAATATTTAATGTTTCTTTCCCTTGGTAAATTCTTATGGGTACAGAATATTATGTGAGTACCTGAAAAAAATTGTAGTATAATAACTTAACTAGTTGTTTGCGGTGCCCTGCAAAGGTGGAAGCAGTTTATTGTATGCCTTAAACAGAACCTGCTAGTGTGTATGGCTCGCTCTAGGCTTGCTAGGAGTGAAACTTGAATTGAAGTGCCTGTTTATTGAGTGCAGATTTGCTCTGCACAGTGTGCATCTCAGCACAGTATGATGGAGCTGAGAATTTAAACAAACCAATGAAAAAGATTTGAAACAGGTTTTTGGTTCCATCCAGTAGTGCTAGCTTTCTAGAAATAACAGCAAGATGTTCATCGTATTTCACTGTTGCAGTCATTACAATTGGGTTATCCTGCTGGCAGGCTACCCACAGTCAGCCTGAGTTCCAAAGTCTAGGTCCGGCATCGGTTGCTGTCACCTCCTCCCAGACATCAGTGCGCCAGGGGTATAAAAGATGCAGCCGACGCCATTTTCTCCAGTCTTTCTTGCCGTGCGGTGCCCGAAGCAAAAGCAGTTTGCAAGTGCCGGTCGGCCGACTCCTGAGATTTTCAAATTCGAATTTCAGATCCGAAGTCTTCATTAAAGCTAAGTACCCCGTTGGGAAAAAATTTTTCTTGCTCCAGACAGATGTCAGAAAAAGTTAATAATTGTATTTCTTGTAGGAAGCAAATACCTCGTAAGGATTTTCATTCTTGCTGTATTCCTTGCCTAGGCCCTGACCACGACGTTGCTAGTTGTCGGTTTTGTGCTAGATTTAACCAACGCACTATTAAGCATCGGTACGATTTTGCATTTCATTATTTTGGCAGAAGATTTAACTATATAATGCTGTCGGAGCAACCAACTACCAGAGTTTATAAAAAGCGCAAAGAAAAGGACAGGCACCCGAGGTCCAAAACCGACGACGAGGCTTCTGCTAGGCCTGTCGCCGGTTCTCACTGAGGCGCTTTCGCAGCCCCTGATGCCCGCTACCTCAGAGCCACAGGCCGCTTCTGACTCCCATGGAAACTCAAGGTATTGGACACTCTGAAACTATTCCCTCAGATGGGTCCAGAGCCGCTGAGCAGGCATCGGCTTATGAGGGTGTTTTCAGGCCTACGCAGTTATATGTAAAACCAACCTCAGCTTCAAAGGCAAAGACTAAAGCAGCTCTAAAGACAAGCATTCTCCTGGACAGGCCTCCATGCCTAAAAAACAGATGCTCAAAATGGCTGAAGACCTAATTATTTTGATCAGGGGTTCCCATCCCCCTCCTGATAAGAGGCCTAGGCAAGAGATAGAATATGCATCTTCAGATCAGGTTTCCATTTCCTCTGATTCCTCTTCTGACCAGGAATATTCTCTTACTCTCTCTGAGGATTCTGATGCTGAAGAATCTATCCCTTCAGCCTCTCCTCCTGAGGATTATTCTTTTGGGGAAACCCTGCATACTATGAGGGAGCATTTCCACTCGGAGAGCCAAGATTACTCAGAATCCAAGAAAAGGCTCAGAGACTTCCTTTTATTACCTCAGCACAGGCCCCTTGCTATCCCTCCTGTTTTAGACATTGTAGATGTATTTACAGAATCCGGACTGTCTCCTGACTCTTTGCCACCAGCCCTTGTTAAGCCAGACAGATACTACAGGGTTCCTGATTCACATAAATTTCTTTATAAAAACCCTGCTGCAGACCAAGAAACTCTCTCTCAGGGTCCCAAAGGGGTCAAGCCGTCCACGGCAAAAAACCCTATAGCCTCTGATAGGGATTCAAGGGCCCCTGGACAGATAGGGGGGAAAAAGATTTATTCTTCTGCTAACTTGGCTGTAAGAGCTTTAAATTGTCAATTTCATATGCTTAAATATCAGCAATATCTAATGTCACTGCTTAAACAAAAAATGCTGACAAATTCAGAATGTGCAGAAAACAAAGAAACGCAGGATTTATTGCATGCTGCTGAACAAGTAGGAAAGCATACTTTGCAATGTGGTTTTGATTCTCTAGAGGCCTCTTGCAGGGCCTCTGTTACAGGTTCTGTCATTAGGAGACATGCATGGTTAAAAGAACAGAATCTGCCTGATCATGTTAAATCAAAATTATTAGATGCTCCACTACAACATGATACCTTGTTTGGTGTTAAAGCGGAAGAGGTTTTGAAGAAAATAGAGGACAAAGCTAAATCTATTCAAACAGTCGAGGATTTCTTACAGGTACAGCCTCCCATATTTAGCAGGAACTGGCCTGCAAAGAATTGGTCCTTTCCAGTGTCAGACAGGCCACAAAGAGGTAGATACAGACGCCCCAGAGGTAGATCACAGCCCCAAGGCTCATACAGGCCTAAACAATGGGGGTGCCTCAACTTCCAAAAGCGGAGAAGAAAGATCACAGCCAAACAGGAAACAGTCTCAATGACTTTACCCTGCCAGCACCAAGCACTTATCTTCTGGCAGCTCCCTTGGGGGGGGGGGACTAGCACTTTTTGCTCAAAACTGGCACATGATCACTCAGGACAAATGGGTCTTAAATATCGTATCCCAGGGCTACAGGTTCCACTTTCACACCCTGCCAAGGCCAAATGGCATGCCAGACCTGCCACGCAATCAGTGGGCAGAGGCACAAAAACAAGTTTCATCCCTCATGGACATGAGGGCCATTCAGCGAGTACCACAGCAAGATCAGGGACGGGGATTTTACTCAAGGCTATTGGTGCCCAGAAAGGACAAAACCTGGAGACCAATACTGGACCTGTCTATCCTGAACACATTCCTGTACATTCCAAAATTCAAAATGTTAACTCTGCAACAGCTTCTGCCCATGCTGGGCAAAAAGGCTTGGCTTGTGACTTTAGACCTAAAAGAGGCATACCTGCATGTCCCAGTCAGACAGTCATGCAGACGATACCTCAGATTTATAGCTGGCTCAATGCATTACCAATTCTCTGCACTGCCCTTTGGCTTATCTACTGCGCCCAGGGTCTTCACAAAGTGCCTGGCACCAGTAATTGCTTTTTGCAGACAAAGAGGAATTCAAATATATCCTTACTTGGACAACTGCCTTATTCAAGCAGAGAACAAGGACACTCTACTACAGCATCTGGCGTTTGTAAAAACATTAGTAGCAGGCCTAGGGTACACAGTAAACGAAAAGAAATAAAATCTCGTACCCTCTCAAGAGATAATATTCCTGGGTGCAAGCTTAAATACAACTGCCCAGATGGCTTATCTCACGCCAGACAAACACAGACAACTGACTACTACTTTCAAAATTTTGGCAACAAAGACCCAGTTATCTGCAAGAAAACTTCTGCAGGCTTTGGGCTACATGGCATCCTGCATTCTGCTAATTCCATATGCAGCACTGCATATGAGGAAACTTCAGTGGTATCTAAAAAGTGTTTGGACTCAACATTGCCACAGCCTGGAAACAATAATTACCCTCATTCCCTGCATGCAACAGGAGTTTCGATGGTGGGCAAAAGCCTGTCACCACAACACGGGACAGCCATTCACCTTACCCACAGCCAGGTAGACATTGACAACAGATGCATCAGATTATGCCTGGGGGGCACATATGGCAGGAAGATGTACTCAGGGCACATGGTCCGCAAGTCAAATGCATCTACATGTCAATTAAAAAGAGATGCTAGCAGTTCAAAATACCCTGACAGTCTTCAAGGATCTACTTCATCCAGGACAACTACTGGTAAAGACGGACAATACCACAGTCATGTGGTACATAAACAAGCAAGGGGGCACACATTCCTACCCTCTCTGCAGACTAGCCATGAACTTGTGGGACATAGCATTGACTTACCAAGTACATCTGCAAGCACAATTCCTGCCAGGAAGGATAAATACTCTGGCAGACGAACTAAGCAGAAACCTAATGGATCCCCATGAGTGGAAATTGAACCCACAAGTCTTCAGCATGATAACAAGGAACTGGAGATGCCCGGACATAGACCTATTTGCCTCTCCTCACAATTGCCAACTACAAAGATTCTGCACAAGGACCTATCACAATCAAGCATGGAAAGTGGATGCTCTATCTTTCAGCTGGAAAAACCTAACAGTATATGCCTTTCCTCCTCTGCCTCTCCTCCCCAAGGTACTCCTCAAGGTCAGACAAGAGAAGCCAAAAATGATTCTGATTGCCCCAGACTGGCCCCGCCAGCACTGGTACCCAATCTTAAAGAGCTTGTCCCAATGCCCAGCTTGGACACTACCTCAAATTCCTCACTTATTGACTCAACAAGACAGTCATATACTGCACAGCCAACTCAGGACCCTAAACCTGGCAGCATGGCGGATAATGTAGCCATTCAAGACACACCTCCTTCTAAAGCATTTATGGATGTTATTTTGGAGGCCAGGAGGCCTAGCACCAGAAAATCTTATGCAGAAAAATGGAAGAGATTCTGTGTAACACGATTGTTCCAAATATTCCTCAGATTTTGCAATATTTAACTAAGATGCTGGATAAAGGCCTTTCCTTTTCATCCATTAAAATTCATGCCTTTGCCATTTCAGCTCATTACAATACAGAGCCACCTATTTTTTCTCATCCATTACTAAGGCAGTACCTCAGAGGGGCCAAAAACATAAGACCCCCAAGGAGAGCACCAATACCTGCATGGGACCTCAACTAAGTCTTGGAAAAAGTTACACTGCCTCCCTTTGAGCCAGCCTCTGCAGCTGATATAAAATTCTTATCCTGGAAAACAGCTCTGCTCCTAGCAATAACCTCCGCTAGACGAGTCTCAGAGTTACAGGCACTCATGGCTGTGGAACCTTTATCATCTTCCATCTTGACAGGATTTCTCTGAGGACAAACCCTACATTTATGCCTAAGGTAGTGACCAGTGTGGCCCTTAACCAAACAATTCACTTGCCTACCTTTTACCCAAACCCACAGAATAAGGGTGAGAGACTTTTGCATTCTTTGGATATTCACAGACAGCTATGCTTCTACTTGGACAGAACCAAAGCTTTCGTAAAGACTGAACAACCTTTAGTAGTATATGCTGCAGGATCACAAGGAAAGCCTATCTCAAAGCAGACTATTTCAAAGTGGATAGGCCACTGCATTCGTTTCTGCTATTCACAGCATGGCAAATCAGTACCTAAGGGCATTAGGCCACATTCCACCAGAGCAGCAGCAGCCACTTTAGCAGCCTTCCTCAGAGGAGTACCAGCCAAAGACATCTTAGAGGCTGCAACTTGGAGTTCAATGCATACTTTTACAAAGCACTATCACTTACCTCTCTATTCTAAATCCAGGGCAGGCTTTGCCACTGCAGTTCTGCAGGGCCTGATAGCCTCTCCTAATCCTATTTAGCACCAGCCTCCCAACCATAGCTTTGAGATTCAACCCAATTGTAATGACTGCAACAGTGAAACATGAACATAGTACAGTTGTGTACCTACCATAAATGTAGATGTTCTAGTGTATTCACTGTTGCAGTCCAGGTTACCCTCCCTTCATCTCTCTTTTCCTTGCTGGGATTTATCTGTACTTATTCTATACAACCTATGTGGTGTATTTGCTTGTAGATGAAGGAAAAGTTGTTTGTTGGTTATGCATGCTTTTTGGCATTAGTGAGACTACCATTTTAGGGGCACCTGACATCTGGGGCATGAAAAACTGAAGAAAATGGCGTCTGCTGCATCTTTTATACCCCTGGCGCGCTGAGGCAGGAGGAGGCGACAGCAACCGATGCCGGACCTAGACTTTGGAATTCAGGCCGACTGCGGGTAGCCTGCCAGCAGGATAACCCAAGAGTAATGACTGCAACAGTGAATACACTCGAACATCTACATTTATGGTAGGTACACAACTGTACTTTTTCCTCTTCCCAAAGAGTAACCATCATCTCTGACTACCCATGCACTTGACTAAACCTTTGTTGTAACAGTAACTTTAAGTTATAAATAGTAAAAACTGTGCATGTTTACATTTTACCAGGATTTGGAGACTGAGCACTGGCATCATACCTTTCATTTTTTCCATCTGCAGAATGTGAAACACTAGCTTTCACAGTATAGAAAAAAGTGGGCAAAATGCGGAACACTTGGTGCAAGCCTTCTAGTTGAACCTAGTAGTATGGTTAATAATTGCTTCTTCATAGTTACTCAGCATTCAGGTGTAAGAATGGACAACCTGTGTCAAAACAGTATTTCTGAATGATTCTCTAGGGCTATTACATTTTGTTATACTTATAATTTATTCCAGGCAGGGTCCAGGCCCACTTTACCAATGCCTTGTCTTCATTTGTGGCTTTTTCGAAAGTTTTGGATTCTGCTACTTGGTCATTTGTTCATACTTTTACAAATTACTATAAGCTTGAATCTGATGATGTCATTTATATTTGTTCCTCAACTGATGGGTCTTGGATCCTGCTCATCCTCTTTCACTAGATTCATGGTTTCCCCGCCAAGCTAGCATACCTCAGATCTCGTTTGCCACCATACTGCTCAGATGCAGATCTTCTACTCACAAGCCTTTGGGTGAATTTTTCAATATTTTGCAGTTCTAAGGTTACTCCTGTTAAATTATATATCTAGATTTTTCTTTCATTTTCTCCCTTATTTCCATTAGTTTCGAGTTCTGTCCGTCAAGCTATTCCTTTTCAGCCGTTTTAGTGTTGGGTACTCGTCAAATTATCATTTACTACTTTTCTTTCCTACCCTTTAGAGGGTATTTCTAGATATCATTGTTGGTACATTTTCTGTTCTAAAAAAAAAAAAAAAAAAAACTTGCTGTAGCTTAATCTCCCTGTTTGCCATGGCTGATAAACCGACCGGTTTTAAAAAATGCACTTCTTGTGGGCATAAAATCCCCAATTCTGATGCTCACAAGGAATGTGTCTACTGTTTGGGCACTACCCATTTAGAAACCGATTGCTCCATTTGTGCTGGCTTTAATTCATGGGCTCTTAGCAACAGGAAAAATAAGCTAATGCTGAAAGACCACTTTCCCTCTCCCTGTTCTCTCTAGCTTCTGGCAGTCAAACCCCCTCAGAGGTCTGAAAAGGGGAAGCCTGAATCAGCCCCAAAGCATAAAGACCTGCATTAAATGTCCCCAGACTGTTCTACTGCGCATTGGCTCCATCCTGTGAGCCTCTGGTGAAAATCTCAAAAAGTCAGATCTAACACCTTTGGATCCTACTTCATTGAAGCATAGGTCGCCTTGGATCTAGTCACCAAGGTTTTTGCTGGAGCCAGTCTCTCATCAGCACCACTTTCCTTTTCTTAAAGAAACTCCAAGGAGTCATTCCAGGCCACCGTCAACCAGCTGCTTTCTTGGGTCCTCCAGAAGCTTGTCTGAAATGGAGGTGGATAGGGTGATGAAGTTCCTCAGAGCTCAGATCCGAGTGGGGGTAATCCTGACTCCATCTCCCATCAGACCCCTGAGCTTGCCCTCCACTGAACAGTTAATATCTCCTTTTCTGAGCCATCTCGAGATTTTGGAGCCCTCTGATCTGAGATCCTTGAAGGTGTGCTTGTCTGTTCTGAAGACAGGTGATTCTTTGACTCTGACAATATTCCTGAGTCATCTGGCTCAGATGTTTTCAGAGTAGGAGGACTCTAAGCTGAAGCATTGTCTCCAGGGATTGGAGTCAACTCCAAAGTTCTCAGAGCCCCCTTGCCCCTAGGTGCTTTGGTGCTGGACAGCTTGGGTCCGACTCCCTATTAGAAGTGAGGATCTGGGGGAGTTCAGAGCTCGCCAGCTCAGGGGACCTCTGCTCTGGTGCTGCCAGCATGTTTCTCGTATATCCTCTGCCTTTGATGTAGTGGAGAGGCCTTACTCTTTGCCTAGACAAAGGACATCCTTGCCCCCACTGGATCCTGTTTCTGTTCTACCATCGGGTTTAAGTTCTTAGCCTCTCACTTCTATCCCAGCGGGATAGCCTACCCGAACAAACCTCCAGTCAGTCCATAGGGATTCCCCTGCCACTTCCGATACCACACCAGATCATTCCACTGATGCCTGTAGGAAGAGGACGTGTAAAAGGAGACACTTGGATTCCCCTCAGAAATCTTTCACTGAGGACATTGAATTTGATGAAGAAGTCTTCCCCCAGTCTCCACCTGCGGACATCTCAAAATACTAGAAATTTTAAAAAAGTGGATGGTCTTCTATACCCCATTTCCAGGAAGAGTCGGTGTTTCTGGAGGCCTTTGGGTCTAGTCCAGCTACATCTTGGGTGACCCCACTAGCTGATGGATCTTGTTTTACGCACAGAAGGAACCAGATACAGTGGAGCCAACTTCCAAGCAACCAGATAAATTTTTACCTCCCTGAAGGACAGCACACACTGGAGTAAAGGGGACCCAGCAGATGCCATGGTTGTAGCAGATACCAAGAAAGAGCTCGCAGAGCACATCTGTCCACCCCCACCAACAGGGAATCTAGGGCCTTGGACAGATTTGGAAAGAGCGTCTGTGTCTCAGCGACCTTTGGCCTGCAGTTGTTAAATTATTTGGCACACTTTACCAGGTTGTAGAGAGATTTGACAAAGGAGCTTTCCGGATCTGTTTGTGTCTGTGGAGGACCAGAATAAGGTTTCTTCACAGCCAGCCACCCTTCCATGGATATCTCATGTGTTCATGAGGCTGATTTCCCATGCTGCAGAGGGTACCTCAAGGGCAGCAGGTTCTGGACATCCATCAGAAAATATGCATGGATGTGCTTGTGCGATTTTGCAGAGTCCTTCAAATCTTTGTTCATCAGTGCTCCCATTTGATGGTTCTTCTCTGCTCAGCCCAAAGATGGAGGAGACACTCTCCAGAAGTGAGCAGGAAGGAAAGACCTTTTCTGCCATTGGAACCCGTTCCTCTTCTTCTCATAGACCCTTTTCATGAAATCAAGGAAGAGGTAGAGGAATGTGGTTTCAGTCCCAAGGTCCTTTCCAAGACTCCTGAGGAGATGATTCTCCCAGAAGTGGAGGGGGGGTGCTCTAATGAAAGACCATGTCTTTGTGGCAGAGGTTACCCTCAGAACCAAGGTTTAAGGGATTCCTTCCCTGACAAACCCTATATCCTGGTAAAATGTGCAAAATTTAGTGCTTCTAAGAAGTTGTCCGGCTGCCTTTTTCTGGAGACCGAGGCCTCTTGTCCGTGCACCTAGAAGCCTGGGCATCCATCACAACAGATTCTTGAGTGCAGAGGATCATATCCAGAGGTTAGTTCATACTATTTTCTCTAATTCCCCGCATAACACTGAGAAAGATGCTCAATGTTCCGCCCAGTCAGAGGGATGCAGCAGCTCTGGAAGTAAGAAAGTTGTTAGAAAAAGTCATCCAAGAAGTCCTCCCAGACCAGAAAGGATCCAGCATTTACTCAAGATTCTTTTTAGTGCCAAAAAAGACAGGGGACTTGAGAGACCCATTCTGGACATCAGCAAATTAAACCAATATGTAAAATGTTCAAAGTTTTGGATGGTCACAGGTTCAGTCCATTCTACCCCTGTTGTGAAAATATGATTGGATGTGCTCATAGATTTTCAGGATGTGTACCATCCCATCAAAATAAACTGACGCTCCAGAAGATATCTGCGGTGCTGTCTGGAAGACAGTCATTATCAATTCAGCGCACTGCCCTTTGGTCTCTCCACAACCCCCCTAGGTGTTTATCAAATACATGGCAGTGATAGCTGCTCACCTAAGTCTGCTAAGATTCCAGGTGTTTCCATATCTAGATGATTGGCTCCTGACTTCTCCAACAAGGCAGCTACTTCTCCAAGCAAGGGGCTACTTGCTCCAGTTGTCATCATCTGGGCATCACAATCAACTACAACAAATCACATCTCATTCCTACCCAGAGCCTGGAGTTCACAGGTGCTCGTCTTGACACAGTCAATTAGATAGTGTCCCTTTTGTCAGCAAGAGTACATACCCTCAGATCCTAAGTAAAGGAAGTGATCTCGCATTCCAGTCTTCCAGCACGATTAGTCTTGTAAGCCTTATGGTCCATGGCAATAACTATAGTCTCGTTGGACGGATATCTTATGTGGATTCTGTAGTGGACCCTGTCAGTTCAGCAGTGGTCTATTCTTCAAAAGCCCTTATGCACTCCAGTCAGGATTACACAAGTTTGCAAGTAACACCTTATTTGATGGATCCGTTCAAACAAAATTTCTCAGGGCCATCCTTTTGATTTATCTCCCCCAGTAGCCACAGTGACCACAGATGCCTCCTATCTGGGGTTGGGAGCATTTCTTGGGAAGGACAAGCCAAGGTACGTAGTCCCCACAAGAGGCCATTTCACATGTCAGTATCCTGGAGAAAGGGAGCTGTCTTCCTAGTGTTGTGGACCTTTCAAGATGCTCTCCCCTCTAGGAGAATTGAAATCCAATCAGACAATATGTGTGTAGTGTGGTACGTCAACAAACAGTAGGGAACCAGGTCTTATGTCTGTCACAAGGCAATGATAGTGCATCAGTGAGTGATCTCTTCTGGTTGGTTTCTCATTCCAATGCATATAGAGGGGAGATCCAGTGTGCTTGCAGACTAATTATGTAGGTCTATTCTGATGCCTCACGAGTGGTTTCTCAATATCAATACAGTGTTCCATTGATGGTGTCAGCTATGTTCAGTCTCTTTGCTTCCCCCTCAACAACAAATGCAGCAGGTTCTCTTCCTGATCCCTCCTCTGGGGAAGTACCAAGATATGCTGCAGTTCACAGTGGGCCTCACAGTCTCCTCTGTGCTTATCCCCCATTACCTGTACTCCCCATGTTTTTGCAGAAAGCCTACCAGTTAGAGTTCAGTAATCTTCACTGCACCTTTTTGGACATGTCTGATCTGGTTTCTCTTTCTGTGGCCA
Organism: Protopterus annectens; assembly: GCF_019279795.1. Classification (NCBI taxonomy): domain Eukaryota; kingdom Metazoa; phylum Chordata; order Ceratodontiformes; family Protopteridae; genus Protopterus; species Protopterus annectens. Next base: position 184,477,561 of record NC_056738.1, read on the forward strand.
TATCTTCTGTATCCACACTGGATACTGGACCCCAGTCCAGACCTCCTGTCTCATCTGATGGGGGGTAGCTCATCTGGATATAACAGGTCTTAAGTTAACTGCATAGTTTCTTCACTTCCAGTAATGGCTAGAGAGCCTAGGCTTACCTCCTTGGTCTGACATATTTATTTACTTGATATTTGTTTACCGGTGTGGTCTCACTGGGTCTACAGAGCCCATTTTCAGGAGACGCCTGGGGAGAAAAGCTCCACATACAGTACAACACAAATGCAGTATAATCCAATACAATGCAAATGACATGAGAAATACTATACAAAAATAATTTGAAAGAATATAAACTACATTAAGAGATGTTATAAGATATGCTACACATCTAGACAATTCTATAAAGTTAAAATGTTATAGACAATAATATTCGCTCTCGCCATATACATAGCCTATGAGTAGATAGTGTACAAAAATAGTATGTAGTAGTGCAGTGTGTGACACTGATTGTTATAGTACATGAACAAAGAGAATGTTGGTTTTAGTTAGGAAAATAATAGCCAGAAAGTTAGTGATGCAGAAAGATAGTGAGAGAGTTCAGAAGAACAGAGGCAATACAGACTGATCAGTAGCTTAAGGATATGGTATAGAAACAGAGGAGGAGTTAGGAGAGCCTTAAGATCTTGCAGACTGTGAGGGAGTGAAATGTGACTGAAGAAGGGGAGGGAGGCTAGTGTGGAAGAAGAGGAAGAGCTGAGCGTTAGGCAGGCTTTATGCAGTAGCAGAGAATGTTTTTTTGAGATGATTTTTTAAAGAGGCTATGAAATAGGTTAGGCCGGGCATAGACCTGGTAGAAGTAGTGAATTCCATAGTATAGAGACAGAATATAAAGACAGAGAATGACCTGGTTTTCTTGTGGGTTTTGAAGTAACTAAGAGATTTTTGTCTTCTGATCATAGGGATCGATTTGGTGTGTAAGGTATGACTTGACTGGATAGTGCAGGGCAGGCAGTAGGCTTGAAAATAAGGTTGTCCAAGGTGGATAGCTGAATAAAGGCAAGTTGGTTGGGGAGTTCGTCAGTTTAGATCTGGTAGCGATTTACACTGATGTGTGGGATATTTAGTTTGTGGCAAACTTTGGAACTTTGTTGTAGCACTGTTCTGCCTTGCTTAGGGTAGAAGTTTGTATGTTAGTTAGGATAGGGACACCGTAAAGAAGGGAGAGAAGTAATGTTCTAGCAAGGTTAGTTTTGGTTGCTATAGTAAAGAAATGTTTGTTTCTATATAAGAGTCCCAGATTTTGATGTTTTATATTTTTCTGTGTATGGGGGTGCTCTTGTCCTCTCAAAAGGCTTCCACCTGAAAGCTTTACAGAAGTAAATGGAAGAGATTTTCTATCTGGGCCCTCCAGAGAGGTTTCAGTCCTTTTTCTGCCCCAATCTCCATAGTCCTCGATTTTTTTAGCATCCCTCTTCAAGAGGGGGCTAGCTTCCCTACTATCAAAGTCCAGCTAGCTGCCATTTCTAATTTTCATTACGATGAAAATCATGCTTCTTTGGCTTATTCCAAGTTGTGCAAAATCTTTCCAAAAGGCACCTTTTTACTTAGGCCCCGATTCAAGGACCCTACTCCTCCTTGAGACTTATTTGTTGTATTCAAAGTTTGACCCAAAGTCTGTTTGAACCTTCTGCCAAATCAGACTTAAAAACCTTTGTCCTGGAGAACCCTTTCCCTAGTTGCCATTGCGTCAGCTAGACGAGTATCTGAGCCCCAGGCCCTTTCATCCAAACTTGCTTACCTGACTTTTCACAAGGGTAGGGTGCTTTATGTGCTAACCCATCCTTTTTTACCTAAAGTGGCTTCCGAGTCTAACATTAATCAATTCATTAAACTTCCAGTTTTCTTCCTAAAATTTTCCAGTAAAGGTGAATACATACTGTATCTTTCGGAAGTTCATAGACCACTTTCTTCATCAAGCCAAAGATTTCAGAAAATCTGACCGTTTGTCACCTTTTCTCATAACAGATTGGGCATGGCAGTTTTCAAAGTGACTTTAGCCAAATGGTTGACTGATTTGCTTATCCTTTGTCTGTAAACAGAGAGGTTTGTCTTTGCTTAAGCCACCTAGAGCACATTCCGTGAGGTCTATGGTGACCTTTTCAGCTTTTTGGTCAAGAGCATTGATAGATAACTTTTGTGTTGCTGCCACTTGGTCCAGTGCTCATACTTTTATTGCTCATTACAAATTGGATTTGATTTCTAGGAACAGAGCTACCTTTAGCTCTGCGGTACTCCGAAGTATCCTTCCACTATGAGGACCAGCCTAGTTTCATATAGCTTGGGGAGTCTATTCCATCAGTTAAGGAACGAATGAAAATAACATCAGATACAAAAGTTAAGTACTCACTATAACGATGGGTAGTGCAGTTGTCAAAGTTGAACTCACCATAACAGTGGATGTTTGAATGATCATTGCTGCAGTAGTTGTTCCCTCCCTCTATCCCCCTTGGTTTTTTTTGGTGTGTTTTTATACCAAAGTATGGTCATATGTTATTTTTTTGGTAGTGTTCTCAGCATTGTCCTTTCAGTGCTCATCCTCACTGTCTCTGCTGGCAAGAAAGCTCTGAAGGCCTTTGTGCCCAAACTTGTCTTTTAGTCAGCTCAGCTCAAGCTGCTTGACAGTTTGAATGCACTGAAGGTGTTCTGAAGCTTTGGAAGTTGCTTGGCTGTTATACCCCTTGGCAGGATATAACTTGTGTAGATAAGGCTACTGCAGCAGTGATCATTCAAACATCCAGTTATGTTAAGTTCAACTTGAATAACTGTACTTTTTACTTAGAATGAATCAGTACTTAAGAAGTCTGAAAACTCTGGTTACCCTTTCTCCAGGGATGCATCTTATAAAAAGGCCTTCCTTGATGTGGCACCATGAAGATCATTGAAGGGAGGAGTTAGTGTAAGAGTGGCATATATGTAAGTGCTTGTTAGTTGTATGTAACTTTAGAATTACTAGTTTTGCCCTAGTTTTGGCTCCTCTTGTGCTGCCAGGGCCTGTCCTTATCCACCTGATCTAGCAAACCTACCTGTCTTCTCCCAGACTTTCTCTAACCACGTTTGTTGCCAGTGTGGAGATTGGGGCATCCTGGGGCAACATCACACTGCTCCAGGAACTGTTTTTACCTTAAGGGCTAACACTTCCCCTTATATATACACACACATTGCTCAAGGGGTTGTTGTACACTGGGCACTGAGGAATATCATCCATATGTGCATGTGTGACACAGCCAGTGCCATACCCCATTGTAGACAAGACCCTTTGGGTATCCCCGTCTCCACCAGGGATCTACTGTGGTGATGTCCCCTGAAATGCCTCTGTCTGTCCCCTCAGCTGCAGAATTCTGCACCACCGGCTCTTTCAGTCCCTGAGACTCTCTCTAAACTCTGATTATATCGTCTCATTCATGGAGCTAAGTAGATCTACTGCATATTTAAAGTGCTCAGTAGTTGTCCACCATCAAGATACTATTTCTTGCTAGATACCGAGAATGAGGCTGGCTTTTTAATGAAGTCCAACTGTTTTAATGTATGCTTGCACACACACACACACACACACACACACACATACACACACACACACACACATATATATATATATATATATATATATATATATATATATATATATATATACACACACACACACACACACACACACACACACACACACACACACACACACACACACACACACACACACAGAGACTTTATATGAGCAGCATTGTGTCCCTGTTTACATCACAAAGTAATCAGTATCCTTTGTGTCTTTCAGCTGGATTTTATTTAGTTATAGCAGTGTTTTTGTAATTTGTTTACTCTAGTACTTTGGTTTAAACCTGCATATTTATGGTGTACATGACTCATTAAGGTGGCATTATTACAGAATTAACACTGCCTTGATTTTAGTAGCTGCATAGAGGAGATTTTAATAGTTGTGCCTTAAATTACATACTTAAGTGGATTCTTGATGTATTTTAAGCAATGTTGCATTTGTTACAAAATTTCAAACTTCACGGGAGGATGGAAATATAAAATGAGGGCACTCCAGATATGTACCTCATCCACAGGACCAAACTGAAACAAGTTGTTGAAAAAATACACTAAGCACTTCCAGTTTTAGCAGGAGACTTTGCTGTGATCCAGTGAGTACTTTAACAACAGAACACACTAATAATCAAGTTAAATGTAATGACGTGAATAATACTGAGGGTAGTAAATAAGTCACTTGTAAACTCCAGCAAGAAGTATTTCTACTTTGTAGATTTGATAAAACCACTACAAAAAACACTTTCATCGGTTAGTAAAGAAAGAGCAACTCTGTCCAGCTTGCTTGCTCTGACTTTTACTAAAATATATGAACAGGTGAAAAAACTAATAGTACAGTCTAAATAGAAGTTTATCGTAATACATGCTGGAATTGAGTGTCTTGCAAAATGACCACTAAACCACAAGCAAAAAGGTACAGAGCAGCTAATGTGTAAAGTGGCGTTAACTATTAAGAGGTTCACCCATCCCCTAGGATATCAGTTTACTGCTTTATCAAAGCAACATATTATAGTTGTTTAAGACAAATGGATGTAAACAATCAGTGGACATTATATCATATTGAGAAGACGTTTATAATCATAGAATTTTCTCAAAAGATGGTGTACACGACAGCTAATATGATTCACATTTTGTTAATGTCAACATGAAATAGTAAAAAGTTTTATTTTAAGAGTTGACACCTACATGTCAGTTGAATCACTTGAACATTCTCAGTAAGACATAGTTTTGTAACAAAATAAAAAAGAGACAATAAATCCAACCACAGGACTACCAACGTAACTTTAAGCGCTTTCACTCACTCTAATGCACGAGCTTCTTCACAACAAACACTCCATTAATTACAAACTGTTTAAATACCATTAGATATCAAATCACATGACTTTCATTTTGAAAAACCTTAAAGTGAAATAACTAAATACATTTGAATTATTGAATCAAACTGTTATTTGATGCACATATTGTCACCACAGTAATAATATCTAATCAAATAGTTTAAATATCCATATAGTAAAAAACTATAAAATTATTTAATCCTAGCCATCTGCAGAAAACATTTCATGTTGACTTTACCATTGAGGCCAGGAGGTTTGTTAGCTAATATCTGCCACAAAATTTCCTTATACTCTAAAAGTGTCATAATCACCAGAAAACAAGTCAGTGTTAATCCTTTCCAAGACAAAAAAAGAACATTTCTTGAACAGTGCACATTCTATGGAATGAACAGCCAGAGCATTGTTAACATCCTTCTTTCTTGTAGCTAAACAATGCTCATAAATTCTTTTGTTTAATGCTCTAATGGTTTTCCCAACATAGAACTTTTGGCATGTGTCACATGTTGCACAATGTACCACATTAGTCATGTTGCAACAGTAATGCCCTCTAACCACAAACTTTCTTTTTAAATGTTTGAAATCTAAACTGGACACATTACTCATGTATCTACACTGTTTACATTTACCACATGAAAAACTACTGAACTTGTACTCTGATTTTTCTTAAATTCTAAAGTGTGCTTGATGCTAGTTACCTTTTTGTAACTAAAAAATGGTTTGTCACCTAAAATCTTGACCAATTCTGCATTGCCCAAAATTACCTTCCAGTGTTCCAAAAGAATCCTTCTTATTACACTCATTTCATTGCAAATAGGTATAGGAAAAGCTAAAATGAAATTCTTGTAACCACCATTCGTGACACTATGAGATGTGACCTTACAGATGACATTGTTGTCCAAAATTGGACGTGCAGAAGTGACCCTAAGTTGTATAACCTCCTGAACAATCCTGTGAAGCCAATTCAAGTCATAACCTCTTTGTTGAAAAAAACTTAACAATTTGTCTACTACTTCTAAAAAAACTGAATATTCAGTGGTCAATCTGCTGAGTCGTATAAACTGACCTTTGGCGACCCCACTTTTCATATGGTCAGGATGTAAACTCTCACGATGTAAGTACTGGTTAACAAAGGTGTTCTTTCTAAAAATCTTGCTCTGAAAATGCAAAATGTTAATGTCAAAAGTAAGATGTAAATCTAGGAAGTCTATGGAGTCCCCAAAACTGCCAATAGTGAACTTCAAAAAAGTAGTGCTACGATTAAGATGCTCAACAAAAAGTAAAAAACTATCATAGCTGCCCTTCCAAAGAAAGATGAAATCATCTATGTATCACCTGTAAAACAAAATGTTTTCTACAAAAGGTGACACATAAAGATGTTTCATTTCCCAAAGGGCCATAACAATATTGGCAAATGAGGGTGCTACTCTTGACCCCATAGCTACTCCAGATGTTTGCTGAAAAAAAACTCTGACCAAATTTGAAGAAATTATTAGTAAGAATTAATTTCATAAGGGTGCAAGCAGTATTGACCATAACATTTTTTTAGTAAAATTAAAAAAAAAAAAAAAAAAGTTGTATCTAAATATGTTGGTAACGTTCTCATATATGAGTTACTGGTGGCTCAGACATTTAAATACCTTGTATTCTAAGAAAAATGAATTTATAAAATGGTTATAAAATGCCCCACTTAAACAAATATAAAAACAAATTGTATAACTAAGAAGGTTAAGGGTGGAATCAATGTATTAAGGCAGTGTTTTAAAAATCATTGAGCTTCACAAAATAATGAAAAAGCCAATTTTAAGCATGTCGGCTCTCACAGGGTGCATGTATAACTATTTGGTCCACAATACTTGGGCAAGATTTGAGTTAATGACACCAAAGATATGGCTAATCTTCTTCTTCTTCCGGCTTTTTCCCAGTTAAGGGTCACCACAGCAGAGCACCTGTCCGCTCATGATTGGCAGTGGAGTTTCACCATGTTGGGTTGCCAGCCCAGCGCCCAACCTTCCACAGAACGCACTCACACCTAGGGCTAATTTAGTGTGTCCAATCCACCTATACCTACAGCATGTCTTTGGGATGTGGCAGGAAACCCACACGACCACAGGGAGGGCATGCAGACTTCACACAGAAGGCACCCCAGCTGAGGATCGAACCGGAGAACCTCTTACTGTGAGGCAGCAACGCTAACCACTGCACTACCACGGCCGCCCTACCAAAGATAAGGCAAATACCACTGAATAATTACTTTTAAAGCTTGTATTACTGGAACTAGTATAAGTAAAGGTATTGTGTTAACTAAAGCTGTAACATAGCAATATCCAGTGTCCCACATCAGTTTACTGTAAAGAATATTAAAAAGAACGTTCAGTGTGGGTCTTGATCTGACTCCAGAGTTCATAGTACACTACTTACGAGATTAATTACGTTATATGCTGTGTAACATTTTTGATTTGTTGAAAAGAGGTTGTATACTCACTTACTGGAAAAAGTCCATAGTGGCTTTAATACATAAAAAAAAGTGGTAGTAGTAGTCATCTCCACATTTGTAGGCCATTTAGTCTTGAATTGATTTTAGAAAATGCTTTGAAAAAATGTTTACATAGTGACATTAAACAAAATGTACAGTACAACAGTAGATATCATAAAATGTGAGAACTCAGTTTTTAAAGGATCAGTTTATAGTGACAGTCTAATTGAGTTTTATATTTTGGTGAGCATGGCAAATGACCAGAGACTCGCATTTTTCTTAGTTTACATAAACCTCGCAAAGACATTTTGCACATTGCCCCCCCCCCCCCTTCCTTGAGATTCATACACACCATATATCATCCCATATGTTACCTGCTGGGTTAAGAAATGGTTGGTATCACAGAGTAATAATGATGGGGTGAACATCTGAAAAAGAGAGAGAGGGGCTAGCATCCACAGGTGTCGGTGGTGGGGCCCTACCTTCTTTAACGTGGTGTTTTCCACCTTCCCAAAGTCATCCTGTAGCTCTATGGCAAAGTTTGCATACAATTGTAAAACTGGCACAATGACGATTTCCACTATAGGGTCTGTATTAGAACACCGAACATTCAAAATGTTGAGTGTTCTAATATCGACCCGTTTTCAACGAATGCTGAAAATATCGAAGAAACAGAAAACCAAATTTTTTCCTAGGTAAAGAATTCGGTTGTCTGTTTTTGTTGCTTCGGTATTTTCAGTGCTCTGGTGGAAAGTTACGGGTCAGGTTCAGGTAAGTGTGCGATTGTGTGGACGTGAGGGTTAGGGCGGGTTAGGTGAGTTAGGGTTAGGGCGCAGGTCAGGTAAGTGTGCGATTGTATGGATGAGAGGGTAAGGGCGGGGTAGGTGAGTTAGGGTTAGGGCGCAGGTGAGGTGAGTGTGTAATAGTGATGGACCTTAGGGTTAGGGCTTGGGTTAAGGTAAGTGGATAGTTAGTGTTGTATGTATAGTTTAGTGTAGGGTTAAGTGTAAGAGTTTAGGTGTATGTGTGTGGAGTGCTGTTTGTTTGGTGTGCTTGTGTTGTGTGTATGTGTTTTGCAACAGCAAATTTATTCCCTAGGAAAAAATTTGCTGTTCTGAATGTTCGATGTTTTGAATTTTCGATTGCTAGGGTTCGATATTAGAACACTCAACATTTTGAATGTTCGGTGTTCTATTATAGACCCCCACTATAGGTATGAAAAAATAAGTAAATACAGGAGGTCAGTAACTGGTCTTTGCCGTGATGGTTAAATCATTTACCTTACAAACGCAAGTTACAGGGTTTGATTCTCAAATGGGGTAATTGGTTAGGCTTAAAATGACCTACAAGGGCAGATAGACTGGTACTAATCTAAAGTCATAATTTTTTGTATAAATGCGTATTAATACTTGCTGTGACACTGCCAGCCCAGCTGTCTGGAATTTTGTAAATAATCATATGCCATTTGTGAATATTGATATGATTTATACAGAAGTGTGAGTAAAGTACTGAGCAAAAATGTAACCACAGCATACCCTACTGGAAAAGAACAGAAATGTATATAAAATATATACCTGTGCAAATGTATGTTTTTAATAGTAGAAACTGGAACATACAGAGTTAACTTGCAAAACGTCAAGAAAATAAGTTGAAATTAGTGTTGTAGGATTGTGTTATCTCTCAGTTTCAGTTCAGCAGCAGACATAATGTCTAGAGCAAGAAGTTTTTATATTGTCTTCAAACAAAGAATTACTAGGTTTCAAATGTAAAAGCGTTTTATTGTTTTACAACTTCCAAGTTCTGCAAACTTCTGAGAGATGTGTACTTCTCACACAGAGATGTTAAAATTCTATTAGTTTCTGTTTTAGCCTGGGAACTTAAGTCAGGTGACAAACAGTACTGTCATCCAAGATGACCCAGCAGCAGTGTTTGATATTAATTTAGGAACTTTCTCAGAGAGAGACTGTGCCTTTTTGTATTTTGCCTTGACCTGGAAACATCCATCATCATCACATCTGCACTTGCTTGTAAGTAAGACTTGGGGCATAGTATCTCTTAGATATAGACAGGAATATAGTAAAGATTAGTTTAGATGATGTTCATCGTGTTACACTGCTGCAGTCATCACACTTGGGTTATCCTGCTGTCAGGTGGTCCCGCAGTCGGCCAGAGTTTCAAAGTCTTGGTCCGGCGTCGGTTGTTGTCGCCTCTTCCCTGACGTCAGTGCGCCAAGGGTATATAAGATGCATCCAAAGCCATTGTCTTCAGTTTTCTTGCTGCGCGGTGCCCGAAGCAGAAGCAGTTCGCAAGTGCGGTCGGCCGACTCCTGAGATTTTCGAAGTTGAATTTCAGATCCGAAGTCTTCAATAAAGCTAAGTACCTCGTTGGGGAAACTTTTTTCTTGCCTCAGACCGATGTCAGAAAAAGTTAATAATTTTATTTCTTGTGGGAAGCAAATACCTCATAAGGACTTCCACTCTTACTGTATTCCATGCCTAGGCCCTGAGCACAACATCACTAGTTGTCGGTTTTGTGCTAGATTTAACAAACGCGCTATAAAAAGACGTTTTGATTTTGCTTTGCACTACTTTGGCCGAAGGTTCAATTATACTATGTCGTCGGATCAACCGACCGCAATTCCGAAAAAACGCAGAGACAAGGATAAAGACAGGCATCTGAGGTCCAAAACAGACGACAAAACCTCTTCTAGGCCAGTCACCGGTTCTCAGTGAGGCACTTTTGCAGCCCCTGACACCCGCTACCTCAGAGCCACAGGCTGCCTCAGACTCCCACGTGGAGACAACTAGGCCTCTGGAAACTCAAGGTATTGGGCCTTCGGAAACTAATCCCTCAGATGGGTCCGGAGCCGCTGAGCAGAGACCAGCTTCTGAGGGTGTTTTCAGACCTTCTCAACTTACCATTAAATCAACAGCCAAGACAAGGTACCATTAAAGACAAAGAAACAAGTACAGCATTCTCCTGGACAGTCCTCCCGCCATTTTAAGCATCTGTTTCTTAGGCATGAAGACCTCATTACTCTAATCAGGGGTTCCCATCCCCCTCCTGAGAAAAGGCCTAGGCAGGATACAGACTATGACTCCTCTGATCAGGTTTCCATTACCTCTGATTCCTCTTCAGACCAGGGATACTCTTTACCCCCCCTATGAGGACTCTGATGCTGAGGAATCTATCACTTCAGCCTCTCCTCCTGAGGATTACTCTTTTGGGGAAACTTTACATACCATGAGGGAACATTTCCATTGGGAAAGTCAGGAATACTCAGAATACAAGAAAAGGCTCAGGGATTTCCTCTTATTTCCTCAACACAGGCCCCTGGCTATTCCGCCTGTACTAGACATTGTGGATGATGTGTTCTCTGAATCCAGCTTATCTCTTGACTTTTTGCCCCCTGCTCCAGCCAAACCAGATAGGTATTATAGAGTCCCTGACTCTCACAAGTTTCTATACAAAAACCCTTCTGCTGATCCAGAAACTATTTCCCAGGGTCTAAAAGGGGTTAAGGCTTCCATTGCAAAAAATCCAGTACCCTCTGACAGAGATTCCAGAGCTTTGGATAGATGGGGGAAGAAAGTATACATGTCTGCAACTTTAGCAGTAAGAGCTTTAAATTGCCAGTTTCACATGCTTAAGTACCAACAGTATTTAATGGCTCAGTTAAAACAGAAAATGCTTGCTAGCTCAGAAGCTCCTGATTGTAAAGAAATGCAGGATTTATTGCATGCAGTTGAACAGGTGGGAAAACATACTCTGCAATGTGGTTTTGATTCTTTAGAGGCCTCTTGTAGAGCCGCAGTTACAGGTTTTGTTATTCGAAAACATGCTTGGTTAAAAGAACAGAGTTTACCTGAACATGTTAAGGCAAAGTTATTGGATGCTCCTTTACAACATGATACCTTGTTTGGTGTTAAGGCAGAAGAGGTGTTAAAGAAAATGGAGGATAAAGCTAAATCTATGCAAACAGTCAAGGATTTCTTACAGGTACAGCCACCTCGGTTTAGCAGAAATTGGCCAACAAAGAATTGGTCCTTTCCACTGTCAGACAGGCCACAGAGAGGCAGATACCGACGCCCAAGAGGCAGATCTCAACCCCAAGGCTCAAACAGACAACTACAGTGGGGCACCTCAACCCCAAAAGGAGGTGAGGACAAGTCTCAACCTTACAGGAAACAGTCGCAAATGACTTTCCCTTGCGTACGCCAAGCACGTCCCTTCTGGAAGCCCCCTTACAGGGAAAACTAGCACTTTTTTCTCAAAACTGGCAAACAATCACCCAAGACAAATGGGTCCTGAATATTGTGTCTCAAGGTTACAGATTCCACTTCCATACTTTACCAACGCTAAAAGGAATGCCAGACCTGACACAAAATCAATGGGCAGAGGCACAAAAACAAATTTCAGCCCTCATGGACATGAGAGCTATACAAAAAGTACCACAACAGGAACAAGGACAAGGATTTTACTCAAGACTCTTCCTGGTCCCCAAAAAGGACAAAGCCTGGAGGCCTATACTGGACCTTTCAATTCTGAATACTTACCTGGATATTCCGAAATTCAAAATGTTGACATTACAGCAGCTTCTACCCATGCTGGGCAAGAAGGCTTGGCTTGTTACTCTGGACCTCAAAGAGGCATACCTGCATGTCCCTATCGGATAAAATTGCTGAAGATACCTCCGATTCAAAGCTGGTACACTGCACTAACAATGCTCTGCACTGCCCTTTGGCTTATCTACTGCGCCCAGGGTTTTCACAAAGTGCCTGGCACCAGTAATTGCATTTTGCAGACAAAAAAGAATTCAAATATATCCATACCTGGACGACTGCCTCATTCAAGCAGAGACAAAAGGACATTCTTCTACAGCATCTGGCGTTTGTGAAAAGGTTGCTAATTTCTCTAGGGTACACAGTAAACGAAAAAAAGTCAAAACTAGTGCCCTCACAACAGATTACATTCCTGGGTGCCAGCTTAAATACAATGGCCCAGATGGCTTACCTCACGCCAGACAAACAAGTGCAACTAACTCAACATTTTCAACTACTGGCAAAAACGTCCCATCTCCCTGCAAGAAAAATTCTGCAGGCCCTGGGATTCATGGCATCCTGCATACTACTAATAGCATATGCCAGACTGCATATAAGGAAATTACAATGGTACCTAAAAAAGTGTTTGGACTCAACATTCTCACAGTCTAGAAGCAGTAATTCCAATAATTCCCTGCCTACAACAGGAGTTTCGATAGTGGGCACAGGCATGTCACCTAAACACAAGGGTCAGCCTTTTACCCAACCCACAGCCAGGCAAACTCTAACAGATGTTTCGGATTACGCCTGGGGAGCACACATGGCAGGAACATGCATTCAGGCCAAGTGGACCACAGACCAGATGCTTCTTCACATCAATCAAAAAGAGATGTTGGCTGTTCAAAATGCCCTAACAGCTTTCAAGGACGTTCTACACCCAGGACAACTATTACTGAAGATAGACAACAACACAGTAATGTGGTACATAAACAAACAAGGGGGAACTCACTCTTATCTCCTATGCAGGCAAGCCATGACCTTGTGGAACACAGCTCTAACGTACCAAGTTCACCTGCAAGCACAATTCCTGCCAGGAAATAAAAATACTCTGGCAGACGACCTAAGCAGAAATATCATGGACCCTAACGAATGGAAATTGAACCCACAAATCTTCAGCATGATAACACAAAAATGGGGATGCCCAGACATAGATCTTTTTGCCTCCCCTCTGAATTGCCAACTACAAAAATTCTGCACAAGGACTTATCACAAACAAACATGGAAAGTGGATGCTCTTCTGTTCAGCTGGAAAAACCTAAAAGTCTATGCCTTCCCACCACTGCCTCTCATTTGAAAGGTACTCCTAAAAGCCAGACAAGAAAAACCAAAGATGATCCTGATTGCTCCAGACTGGCCACGCCAGCACTGGTACCCTATCTTAAGGAACTTGGCTCAGGGCCCACCATGGATTTTGCCCCATATTCCACACCTTCTGACTCAACAAAACAATCAGATCCTGCACAGTCAACTCAAAACCCTAAACCTGGCTGCATGGCAGATACTTTAGTCAAACAGGCAACACCTCTCTCTAAAGCTGTTATGGATGTCATTTTGGAGGCCAGGAGGCCTAGCACCAGGAAAGCTTACTCAGAAAAATGGAAGAGATTCTGCGCCTGGAACCAGGCTCACAGCCTTGACCCTCTTGTTCCAAACATTCCTCTGATTTTAAAATACTGGACAGAGGCCTATCCTTTTCATCAATTAAGATTCACGCCTCTGCCATTTCTGCACATTACAACACGGATCCTCCTTTATTCTCTCATCCCTTGCTAAAGCAGTACCTCAGAGGGGCTAAAAACATAAGACCGCCCCGGAGAGCACCAACACCAACTTGGGACCTCAATTTTGTTTTGGAAAAACTGACCCTACCACCTTTTGAGCAAGCCAATACAGCCGATCCAAAATTTTATCATGGAAAACAGCTCTGCTCCTGGCAGTAACTTCAGCACGAAGAGTCTCAGAGCTACAGGCATTAATGGCAGTGGAACCTTTTATAATTTTTCATCAGGATAGGGTATCTTTAAGGACAAACCCTACCTTCATGCCAAAGGTGGTATCCAGTGTGGCCTTTAACCAAACCATCCATTTGCCTACTTTTTATCCAAACCCCCAAAATAAAGGGGAGAAACTTCTGCATTCTTTGGACATACACAGGCAGCTACGCTTCTACTTGGACAAAACAAAAGCTTTCAGGAAAACTGATCAGCTGTTTGTAGCATATGCTGCAGGATCACAAGGCAAGCCTATCTCAAAGCAGACTATATCCAAATGGATAGGACACTGTATTTGGTACTGCTACACACAGCATGGAAAATCAGTCCCTAATAACATTAGGCTTCATTCCACCAGGGCAACAGCCACTTCAGCATCCTTTCTCAGAGGAGTACCTACCAAGGAAATTTTGGAGGCTGCAACTTGGAGTTCAGTGCACACCTTCACCAAGCATTACCACCTGCCTCTTTACTCTAAATCCAGAGCAGGATTTGCCACTGCAGTTCTGCAGGGCCTCGTAGCCAATCCTAACTCTTTATAGACCAGCCACCCAAACTTAACTTTGGGATTCAACCCAAGTGTGATGACTGCAGCAGTGTAACATGATTAACATAGTACAGTTTTGTACCTACCATAAATGTAGATGTTCGAGTGTTCACACTGCTGCAGTCCAGGTTACCCTCCCTCCATCCCCTCTGAACTAGCTGGACTTATCTATACCCTTCTATCCTATACAACCTTTGGGGTGTATTTGCTGGTAACTGAAGGTATTTTTATTTTATATGTATATTTTTGATTAGCAATATGTATTGCCTACCCACTTGGGGGCACCTGACATCTGGGGCAAGAAAAACTGAAGAAAATGGTGTCGGATGCATCTTATATACCCCTGGTGCACTGATGTCAGGGAAGAGGCAACGGCAACCGACGCCGGACCAAGACTTTGGAACTCTGGCCGACTTTGGGGACCGCCTGACGGCAGGATAACCCAAGTGTAATGACTGCAGCAGTGTGAACACTCTAACATCTACATTTATGGTAGGTACAAAACTGTACTTTTTCTGTATTTATTTGAGGCTGTCCTACAATGTTGTTTTAAAATATTTCCTGTGATTTTGAACTCTGACGTAACTGTGCTTGTTTTCTGAGTATTGTCCTGTTCTTTTATTATTTATTATTAAGTATATTTAAACCTTTTAATTGTGGCTGGTTTGTTTAGAGATATTTAAGCTCTTAGAGTACTTGCATATGTATTTGGTGACACTGTACAGGCCACTCCTAAGCAGCCTTGCAAGTTTTGGTCAAAACTACCATTTGGATAATAGTAAAATTACACAGTAGGATTGGATACTCTTTGTAAGGGCCTTATAGTAGCTGATAAGTAAGCGTGGCTGGTGGCCGCTGGTACTACTTTATAATCTGGGCAGAAAGGGCATAGCTATTAAACCTGTGCCAGCCTTCCCCAGGTGTGTGTGTGTGTGTGTTTCTATATAAATCAAATCTCAACGTGTGTGTGTGTGTGTGTGTGTGTG
Organism: Protopterus annectens; assembly: GCF_019279795.1. Classification (NCBI taxonomy): domain Eukaryota; kingdom Metazoa; phylum Chordata; order Ceratodontiformes; family Protopteridae; genus Protopterus; species Protopterus annectens. The sequence continues at coordinate 184,493,081 of NC_056738.1, forward strand.
TGTGTGTGTGTGTGTGTGTGTGTGTGTGTGTGTGTGTGTGTCAGCTACTTGGGCAGGGACATGAAGCATTGGTTGGACAGAGAAGGGTGCTGGAGGTCTTACTTGGCCACTCGGCCGAGATCTCAACCCTATAGCTGTGCCAGTGGGGAGTCTTATTGGGGATCTGGAGAGGGAGGGAGAAACCAGACCCAGACTAACTGTGATCTCTGTGTACTTTACTGTGTGTGTACTTGTCATCGTCCCAGTGTGTACATCCCTCATTGTTGCCAACAGTGAGTATTGAGGTTCCTTGATTACTGGGCCAGTGCTGGGGTGTCACACTTGCTTTTTTGTAAAACAAACAACTGAACAAGTAAGTTAAAATGATGTAAATTTAGAGCAATTATCTAGTATGAGAGACTTTAGTATAATAATAATTAAGACATTTTAATTTAAGGAACATTTGCAAAGTACAGGAAATAGAGCCATAAAACAGGTTGGACTGTTATGGAGATAAGGGGCTCAAAAAGAATTGGCAAAACCAACAAACTTAAGAAAAGTTAAAAATGAACACTTGAATGACTTCAGACAACTGGTTAATCAGTTTATTGTAAATGTATAGCTCTTTTGTCTGTCTACTCATAGGTTCATAGGTTGGTACTAGGCTATCAGCCCTAGGGCCTGTACAAGCCTAGCCATAACAATTCCTTGGATATTTCTTCCCACAATATTTACTTCCCTGGACCCCTCTCTAGCAAGGTGACTGACGTGATCCCCGGGGTGAATTTCCTATCTCCCATCCAATCGTCAGGGTTCCTTTTGAAGAGGGCCAAGGAGGCGCTCTGCTTGACATGTATGGGCAGTATATTCCACAGTATGGGGAGTCTTTGGGTAAGGAACCTATCCCTCCAGCATGTTCTGTTCATTGTGATGACAAGGTTTAGATCTCTGGAGCGTGTGGCTCTGAGGGATTGGGATTTCTTTAAGTGGAGCATGTCCAACAGCCCTGGGTTTGACATGGCCTTGTACTTAGAGTTTCTGGACCTGCCCCAGCACAGACCCCTGGACATCCCCCCTATTTTAGAAGAGGTGGATGATGTTTTCCATGAATCCATTTTAGCCCCTGACGCCCTCCCACCTGCTCCCAGTAAACCTGACAGGTATTACTGAATACTGGATGTTAAGTTGTCAATCTCGCCTTCATTCTTGCTGGATGGGTTCGGAGCCGATCCTCGGCTCCGACTCGGCACTAGCTTTAGCTCGAGAACTCCTTTTACCAGCTCGAGGCAACCCTATATCCCATGATGCAAGGCGGAACTACCTCAGATCTCGTTTGCCGCTTAGCGAAAGAGGTCTCCTTTGCCAGCTGAGGTAAGTTTTTTCTTGTTAAAGAAGAAAAAATTAGAAGTTATGTACCTACCATAACGTTCCATGTTAGTTGTCTTCTCTCGCCTTCTTTCTTGCTGGATGGGTTCGGAGCCGATCCTCGGCTCCGACTCGGCACTAGCTTTAGCTCGAGAACTCCTTTTACCAGCTCGAGGCAACCCTATATCCCATGATGCAAGGCGGAACTACCTCAGATCTCGTTTGGCAGCTAACTAACCCTGCTAAAGACTTATCCTAATATAATTAGGAACCAAGGTTCCTAAAAGAAGTCCTCATAACAATGCTCCAGAGGAAACAATCTAATAGGAACTCTTCAAGATCTGTCCAGGCCAGGGGGAAGGAGGGAGGGACGCAAGAAAGAAGGCGAGAGAAGACAACTAACATGGAACGTTATGGTAGGTACATAACTTCTAAATGTTAAGTTGTCAATCTCGCCTTCATTCTTGCTGGATGGGACCGCGTCCCTAGCACCTGTATCCCGGGTGGCTCAATGGAACAGACTCTTGAGAACAGTGGAACCAAAACTGGCCCTATCTCTGGAGGCCAAATCCAACTTGTAATGAGATACAAAGGTATGAGGCGTGGCCCAAGTAGCTGCTGCACAAATAGTGTCAATGGGAAGTCTATCCTGAAAGGCTACAGAAGTGGATAGACTCCTGGTCGAATGTGCTTTTGGCTTAGAAGATAGTTGTTTGCCCCTTAGAGAGTACACATAGGAAATGGTGGAAGTCAACCATCTAGATAAGGTCACTTTAGATACTGGAAGACCCAACCTGTTTTCTGCATAGGAAACAAACAATTGGTCTGATTTTCTAATTTGTTTAGTCCTATGTAAGTAGTACCTGAGCTGACGATGAACATCCAAAAAATGCAGCTTCTGTTCAGCTCTGTCAGAATAGTTAGGAAAGAAAACTGGTAGATCAATAGATTGGTTAATATTGGCTTGAGATACAACCTTGGGAAGAAAGGAAGGGTTAGTTCTGAGCCAAAACCCTATCCTTATGAAACACCAGATAAGGTGAACGAATACAGAGGGCCTGAATCTCAGAAACTCTTCTTGCAGAAGTAACAGCCAGCAAAAATATAGTTTTCCATGTCAACAACTTTAAAGAACACGAGCAGACGGTTCGAAGGAGGTAGAATTAGGGATGCCAACATTAAGTTCAGATCCCATTGCGGAGGAGGATGTTTCACAGGCGGTTTTAGGAGAAAACTCCTCTCAAAAAGGCTTTGCATAACCTATGAGACATGATGTTATTGTCGCAAGCCAACATGAAATTTGGAAATAGCAGCCAGTTGTACTTTGACTGTAGATGATGACGATCCCGAATGAAAAACCTCCGCCAGGAAATCCAAAACAGAATGTATAGGAGTGGTGAAAGGATCAATATTTCTGGCGTTTGCCCAAATAGAAAACGCCGCCACTTGCTAGGATAAACAGTTCTAGTGGACGGCTTTAAAGCAGACACTAAAATGTCTCTGACTGAGTCAGAGATCATTGGTAGCCTGGCTAGGGAAGGAAGTGGAGCAACCAAGCAGTGAGGTTGAGAGAATGAATGGCCCAGTGCTGCTGACCCAACTGGTGGATCAAAAGATCCGGAACTGGGTCCAGATGCCAGGGCTGCACCAGAAGGTGATGATGTAGAGACGGAAACCAAATTTGTCGAGGCCAATATGGAGCAATGAGGATCAATTTGGCTCTCAAAACGGTGGCTTTCTGAATGACTTGTGGAATCAATGGAAAGGGAGGAAAAGCATAAAGAAGTCCCCGAGGCCAATCCTGGGTTAGAGAGTCTCTCAAGGGTTGGCCTGGAAGAGGAAATAGTGTGAAGTAATCTGGGCACTTGCTGTTTTGAGGGGTAGCAAAAAGATCGCAACAAGGGGTGCCCCACTTCAGAAAAATCTGATCCACTACAGACTGATTGAGAGACCACTCGTGAGGCATCAGAATAGATCTGCTTAGCCTGTCCGCCAATAGGTTGGACCTGCCGGGATGTGCGTTGCTATCAGAAACCGCTGAGAAGAGATCGCCCATTGCCAAAGTCTGAGAGCTTCGACATAAGGGATAGGACCTGGTTCCGCCTGTTTGTTGATGTACCAGACCACGGACATGTTGTCCGCCTGTACTGCAATAGTCCCTGTGGGAAGAAAGTCGCCGAGGGCTTGCAACGTTAAAAGCACTGCTCTCATCTCCAGGACATTTATGTGCAGGTGGTATTCTATGGGTTGCCACGTCCGTGGACCATCCTGCCCTGATAATGCCCCCACCCGATCAGAGAGGCATCCGTGGTGACTGTGGCAACTGGAGGAGGGGAACAAAGGGTCGGCCCTGATGAAGAAGAGGGAAGATATCCACCATCGTAGATGAGCCCTGCAAGACTGTGTCACTAAGATCTCATGTCTCATGGGCAGATCGTGGTACGACCACTGCGTGAACAACATCCACTGCAGGAGACGCATGTGGAAGCGAGCCAGTGGAAGAAGAACAATGGCTGCAGCCATTAGGCCTAGAACTTTCAAGACAAACCTGGCTTTGACCTTGTTGCTTTGTAACAGAAGCTGAACAAATTTCTGGATGTCCAGAATCCTTTGATTTGTTAGCCTGGCTAACATTTTGACGGTATCTAACTCTGCCTATAAAGGTGATAGATTGGCAAGGCAGCAGAGAGGATTTTTCAAATTCACCGAAATTCCTAGACTCTTGCAAAGCTGTAAGGTGTAGTCTCTGGACCAAGAAGCTGATCCTTGAGGTGGCGGAGAGGAGCCAGTCGTCCAAATAAGGAAACACTTGGAATCCTCGACGCCTCAGGTGAGCTGTGACCACTGCCATGCATTTGGTGAACACTCTGGGGCTGAAGTGAGGCCAAAGGGCAGTGCTCTGAATTGGTAATGACTGGCTCCCAGCCGAAGCGGAGAAACCTTCTGAGCGCCTGTGAATCTTTATATGATAGTACGATCCTGAAGGTCTATCGAGCACATCCAGTTGTCCTTGCCCAGAAAGGGCAGAATGGATTGCAGCGTGACCATCCGAATCTTGCCTTTCTGACAGACTTGTTTAGTCTGCTTAGGTCTAGTATTGGTCTCCAATCTCCGCCCTTTGGGGACCAAAAGAATCTTGAGTAGAAGCCGGATCCTACTTGGTCTGCCGGTACTGTTTGGATGGCTCTTTTTCCCAGGAGTTTTGAAACTTCCTGTTTTGCCAAATCCCTTTGACCGGGTGAGATGTCTGGAAGGGATTGTAGAGGTACGGGAAACCTTTCGAAGGGGATTTTGTAACCCTCGGATATAATCGACTGTACCCACTTCTCTTGTGATAGGGATTGCCAGGCTACTGGGTACAGCGAAATTCTTCCCCCGACTGCCTCCAAGGGTGGACAGTCGGGCAACACCTCAGGGATGCTGAAAGGGCTTCTCAGGAAGAGGCTCCCTGTTGCCCTGGTTCTGAGGACCCCCCCCCTGCCTCTAGGGCGTCTATTATTGTTACCCCTCTGCCTCTGGGGTAAACTGACCACGGTGTCCGTGTAGCTCCTTGGGCTTTACGGAACTACATCTTCCCCTTCTGACCCTTGGGATATGGTCTAGAAGGAGTGGAAAACTGGACTCCAACGGCAGAAAGAGTTTTACCGTCCTGTTCACATCTGGTCAAAGTATCCTTCACCTGAGGTCCGAACAAAGCCGAACCGTCAAAGGGGGGTGTTGGTGAAGGACGCCTTAAAGGGGTCTGCAAAATTACACAGCCGCATCCAGGCTTGGCGTCTAAGAGCAACACCTGTGCCTGCGGCCCTGTTGCTCCATCGGCTGCATAAGATATGAGCCGCATGGAGGAGTTAGATATCGATTCAGGATAGCTAGCTGAGAGGCAATCTTTCCTGAGCCCCAGCAGCTGAAGGATCCTGGACTACTTCTCCCAGTTCCTTGAGAATGTCTCGCTGAAGCCTGGTGAAGTGACAAAGGTAATTCAGCTTAACGATTGCAAAGGTCGCTGAAGAAAACATCCACTTTCCATACCTGTCCATGGTCCTAGAATCCTTATTAGGAGGATGGACAGGTACTGAAGGATCCGCCAGTTCCTTCTTAGTGGCCGCCACCACCATAGCATCCACAGAGACACCTTTGGACAGGAACTGTTTGTCCGAAGGGGCCGTGATGAACTTGGATGGTCTCCTGGGGACAGGTTCCACAGAATCTGGAGCGCCCACGCCTTCCGAGCCACTACCTGCATGAGTGGGTCGAAGGCGGAGACACCCAGGAGGTGGAGGGTCGGGATCCAAAGCCTCCAGGTATACCGACTCATCCTCGGAGGGGTCAATGGAGGGCCAATTCCCCTCTGTTTGAGGAGCTCAAGGATGTCTGAAAATGAGACATCCTCAGAGGGGACCGTGGGGAACCCTCCGACTCATCTAAGTCGGTATCAGATGTAGTAGACTCAGGGGAGTCTGTGTGTTTCCTCTTACACGCCTCTTCCGAGGGGTTCCCCTGCAGGGTCAGGAGAAACCTCGAAGAGGAGGAAATTCCCAGTGGGGAAACCTGGGGCGATGGATCCCTGGGCCTGAGAGCAAGAGGCTGGCAAGAGGCATCTGCAGGCACTGATGAGGGAGGAGCTAGAGGGATAGACCGCTGACCAGGCTCAGAGGCCAGGACACTCCTCATCACCTCAAAGGCTCCTCTCCCCGGGAGACCTGAACACACCCGCCCAAGAAACAGGAATGGTCGGCTCCAAGGAGAGAGAAGGCTCGAGGTCGATGTCGGCGCCGAGCTTACCAAAGCAAGCTCGAGAGGGAGAGCGGGTCGGACAAGGGTCCGATGCCACTAGCCCCTCGGAGCCGACAGTGGAAACCCGACGACCGGATCCCTCCAAGGAAAGTCTCAAGGAGGAGATCGGAGCCGAGGATGACGGAGCCAAGGATGTATCGCTCCGCATCGAAACAGTCGCTGTCCCAAGAAGCTCCGCCCAACTCTGGTGTGGAGTCGGAGGAGGAATCTCAAGAATTGGGGCTGTAGCCAAGTCTGTTGAGACGGGCTATGGAGCATTTGGGCCAGTGCCTGAGATTTCAACAGCCTGCTTACCACCCTCTCCAAATCGTGGTCAGACAGCCTGGAAGATCTCAAGATCGGCTCCGATGGCTCCGCCCGACAAAAGAGGAGACCCGGAGCCGAGTGAATACTAAGTATCGAAGGGGACCGGGATCCCTTACGGGCCGGAGCCATCGGAGCCGAAGACCCTTGAACCCCAGATGGAGCCGAGGATCTCTCGCCCGATGTTGATAAAGTGTCGGCTCCAGCCGGAGCCGACAAGGCAACAGTAGTCAGGGTATCGGAGCCGCCGCACCGAACCCACTACTCTAGCAGAAGAAGTATCGCTCCAGCCGGAGCCATCGCCCGACGGAGCCGAGCCACCGGAGGAGGCTTGGACACTGTAGCCTGAGCCTTCGGTGACTTAAGAGGTTTTCCTGCCCCTTGCTTAGAGGAGAACCTTCAGGTTTTAACAAACCTCGGAGGATCAATTTGTTCCTCCTTTCCTGCAGGACTCTCTGGCTAAAGGCATGACACAACGCACAGGAGTCCTGCAGGTGCAAAGGCCCCAGGCAATACACACAAGAAGTGTGACCGTCTGTCAGGGACATTTTCTGACAGCACTGGTCACACTTCTTGAAGCCTGAGACCTTGCCTTCCCTAGACATCCTAAAAGGATATACACAAACAGTCCCCACAAACACACAACTTAATCCCTACACAGACACACAGGAAGGGAATAACTTGGGGAACTAGGCCTGACTAAAACTTTAACTGAAAACCTATTTTAAAAGTTTAAAAAGGAAGGGAATAGGGTGGGCTGTACTAATACAGGCTAACCTAACACTGAAGGGAAATTAAACCCCTAACTAAACTTTTTTCTTCTTTAACAAGAAAAAACTTACCTCAGCTGGCAAAGGAGACCTCTTTTGCTAAGCGGCAAATGAGATATGAGGTAGTTCCGCCTTGCATCATGGGATATAGGGTTGCCTCGAGCTGGTAAAAGGAGTTCTCGAGCTAAAGCTAGTGCCGAGTCGGAGCCGAGGATCGGCTCCGAACCCATCCAGCAAGAATGAAGGCGAGATTGACAACTTAACATGTTTAGTTAGGGGTTTAATTTTCTGGACATCCAGAAATTTGTTCAGCTTCTGTTACAAAGCAACAAGGTCAAAGCCAGGTTTGTCTTGAAAGTTCTAGGCCTAATGGCTGCAGCCATTGTTCTTCTTCCACTGGCTCGCTTCCACATGCGTCTCCTGCAGTGGATGTTGTTCACGCAGTGGTCGCACTACATCTGCCCATGAGACACGAGATCTTAGTGACACAGTCTTGCAGGGCTCATCTACGATGGTGGATATCTTCCCCTCTTCTTCATCAGGACCGACCCTTTGTTCCCCCTCCTCCAGTTGCCACAGTCACCACGGATGCCTCTCTGATCGGGTGGGGGGGGCATTATCAGGGCAGGATGGTCCACGGGACATGGCAACCCATAGAATACCACCTGCACATAAATGTCCTGGAGATGAGAGCAGTGCTTTTAACGTTGCAAGCCCTCGACGACTTTCTTCCCACAGGGACTATTGCAGTACAGACGGACAACATGTCCGTGGTCTGGTACATCAATAGCAAGTGGAAACGATTTTCTATCTGGGCTAACAGCCAGGGTCTCAACCCTTTCACTATTCCGATTCCTACAGTCTTGGATTTTTTGTCCATGATATTTCAACAAGGGGCCAGTGCATCAACGTTGAAAGTACAGTTGGCAGCAATATCCCATTTTCATGTGGGAGACAGATTAGGATCCTTAGCGTCTACAAAATTGTGTAAGACATTCTTGCGTGGCGTTTTCCTTTTCAAGCCACCTGTGAAATCCGTGACTCCCCCTTGGGACTTGACCTTTGTTCTGCAAGCCTAAACGAAACCTCCTTTTGAACCTGCAGCTTTTGTACCTGTTAAATTTCTGTCCTGGAAAACAGCATTCTTGGTAGCCATAACTTCTGCTAAAAGGGTTTCAGAGCTCCAAGCTTTGTGTATGAAACCTCCCTACCTTATTTTTCACAATGACAACAGTGTCTCTCAAGACTAACCCGTCTTTTGTACCAAAAGTGGCATCTGTGGCAAATATCAATCAGCCAGTGTTTTTCAAGAATTTTCAAAATAAGGGAGAATACATGTTGCATACACTAGATGTACATAGACAGGTGCGTTTTTTACCTGCACAGGACCAAAGACGTTCGTAAGGCTGATTAACTGTTCGTGCCCTTTGCTCCTCCATCCATGGGGAAACCTATCTCCAAAGTGACACTGGCTAATTGGATTTGTCAATGTATTTCTCAGGCTTACAAGGCATCGGGCAAAACAACTCCATTAAAAATTTGTGCACATTCCACACGGTCCATCGCAACTTCTGCAGCCTTCTGGTCCAGGATGCCGTTGGACGACATATATTCAGCAGCCACCTGGCCTTCTGCTCATACGTTTATTTCTCATTATAAGCTGGACATGATATCTAGAAGCAGGGCGTCCTTTGGCTCAGAATATTCTTCCATAGGCCACCCAGGTTTTTTGTTTAGGTAGCTGAGGACTCTGTCCCACAGGTTGCAGAACAAATGAAGTAACTACTTCAGATTCAGAAGTTATGTACTCACCATAACGTTCCATCTGAGTAGGTACTTCATTTGTCTGCAACCATCCCCCCCTGCCATCCCCCTAACCTGTATCGGGTTTCTAGGATCATTTATGATTCTTTGAGAATAACTGAACCTGTTTATTGTACAGGTTTATCAGGTAATACAGCAAAACCGATCCGAGGTAGTGTGGTGGTGACAGGGGATTATGGGTAGAGGGGAGGAGCTAGGAGCTCGGATCTTGAAGCTTGGAAAGCTGCCGGTCGGATCCGAGACCCACAGGTTGCAGACAAATGAAGTACCTACTCAGATGGAACGTTATGTTGAGTACATATCTTCTAATTTAATTTGCAGTCTCAAGACCATAGGTCATGTAGGAGTCTGCATCTGCAGTAATGGTAATCTCCACTGTATACCACACACACACACACACACACACACACACACACACTCCCTTTTTTAATCCTGTATAACGTTTGTCTGTTTTTTTCATCATATTTTAGTTTCTTGTAGAATATGGGCTAGAGAACACTGGAAAAGGAAGTAGAGAGCAGGGTACGAGAACATTCTACATCTTCCAAGCTAATGCATATTTGTACTGCAGTTTAGTCTCAGGAAACAGTGCTTAAACACTTTCTTCATTTACAACTTTTCATCAGAGTACTTTAATCCCCCAGTTTATCCATTTAAATATCCCAGACTGTAAATGACACAATTTAAAAGTACACCAGTGACAAAGGGTTGTAAAAGTGCACATTTTACAAAATGCAGTGCAATAAGAAAGCATTGAAGCTAAAACTAAACTGCCATAGTGTCCAAAACAATTTATTGAATGATTCTTACGTTATACCCGGGCTGCTCTCCATTTCAAGATGCATCTTATATTGACTGAGTCATTTAACCTTGGGCTGGCTGCAGTTTGTAAACTGTAGCTGCCAGCTCAGCTTTTTAGTATGCAGCAATTTCTCTGGATCAACCCCTGGGCAAATTCCTTTCTGCATGATCAAGGACAAATAAATTTAATTTCCTAAATTTAAGAACAGTTGAGCCTTTGTATAATGCATATATTCTGTTTGCTTTTAAATATCATATGTGTTAATATATTGTTTATGACTGTGTTCTGTCTATGTAGAATGCCTCACAGCTGTGACAATGTAAGATATACCGCAAGTGTGGAGCTGCAGTCAGTGTTTGTTTTAGCCATATGTTTTATTGATGTTAGTCATGGAAATGTGGGTCTCCACAACTGTTCTGTACTACTGGATCTCCTAATGGTATTGGTGGTGCCCTTCCCTGTATGAATCCTCCTCTTAGTAGGTTTCAAGTGGGTACCTTTTTGTGAATGAATTTTAGTTCATTTTTTACTTAAGTACTTAAAAAGGTCAGTATTACCTTTTAAAATGTTCCAGCTGTTCTTAATAGTGTATTTTATGGTACCGTTTGTTGTATTCTAAAGCAAAGGCATCAGTGAAGTTGTTAGGTGTTGTGTCCTCAGATTTGACTTTCATTGTTTGCCTTGTTTTAAAATCTGCTTGTAAGCATTTTTTCTCTACTGTCCTACCATCTAAAAAATCTGATCAATCAAGGAGCCTTCAGGTAGCTTACATCCTTCTAAGCTGGGAATTGCTGATTGAAGGCCCAGTGTCTGCTATTCTAAAATTGTATTAGTTCTGGCTTAAGCACTTGCGCTTCAGGCCAGTTATTCTACATTAAGAGGGTTGTGGTCTGCACTCTTGTGGGAGGAGAGGCTGGATTCTGCCCTTCTGAGCTAGGAATTTCTGGTCACAGGCTTAATGTGCCTGCTTATTTGAACTGTTTCTTTCTGTAATTGGTGCACCTTGTTACTGTAGCATAGACCAGATTCAGGTCTGCTGAATCTATCTGTGTTTGTATAGCTTGAGCACTGATCCAGGCCATCTTTTTTTGGAGAAGGTTCCCCTGCACCCTAGTAGCAGGAGTGTGCAGTTAGAACTTGTCTGATTGAAGACTGCTGGAACAGGGCTCAGTTTTGAGCTTTTTTTCTGGTTAATTGGGTAACTTGTTCAAATCAGTTTGTTCGTTTTCTATTGTTATATATATATATATATATATATATATATATGTGTGTGTGTGTGTGTGTGTGTATGTGTGTGTGTGTGTGTAAAAATAAAAAATGTGCACTTTATTCATCTGCTTTTAGTGTATTTGTGTTTCTTCCTACTTTATTACTGGGGGCATTGACTATAACTCTGATCTGCAATATACAACAAGTATCCTTTTCTGTGCATTTAAAGTGTTTTTTTGATTGTATCTGCTTTATTTTCTGGGGATTATATATATATGCACATACATACATACATACACACACATAGACTTGTTTCTCACCTTTCTAAGCTAGTGTAGTCCAGTTTTTCAGGTTAGTGCTGAATTCAGGGCTGTGTTACAAATCTCTGTGTTTGCCCATAACTTACTTGGATAGAAGGAAGTTTCTCTGTTCACCTGTAAGAGAGGGGAGCTTTGAGCAGCCTATCTGTCCTTGGAGGAGTGGTTTCAGCCCAGAAATTAGTAGTTTATTGGCCGTTTTGGGCTAATTTCTATATCTTTCATTTCCCTGCTATAAATACCGCATTTGCCCGGTTAGCTAGGGTAAAACTGTTCCCGGCTCCACAGAGTATCCTCTTCAATTTTTCCCTTGGAAGTAGACAAACTTTCAACTTAAGCACTCAATCCTTTCATTTCTCAGCCCGACACTTGCTCAAAACTTATAGCAAGCACTTATAAACCATAGCACTAGACCCTCCTGTATTGTACAGAAGGACAAGGCTCTCTATTCGACCTTACCAGCCATCCAGTAAAACAGTTCACTGTACCTATCCAGGTATGTCCAAAGGGCAGTTTGGTGTGTACTCTCCAGTCCAACTGGTGAATCTGGGCATTTTGAGGCAATGTTACAACTTCCTTGTGTACACAGACAACCCTCTCCTCCTACCACTAAACACTAATACATGTGAGAGATGCAATTGTACAGCCAAACTGGAGGCTAAGCTCTCTCAACCCAAGACTGGATCAGACAGTCAAGAGGAGAAGGGAAATTCTTGCATCACACCACCAGTCTCACATAGACCCATTAAACCAGCACTGGCAAAAAACACACACAAATACATGAGAACATACTCGGAGGCACTAAATAAAAATCTGCAAAACCAACAGAGACCTCCAAAGCAAACAACCAATCAACCTCCACCCCCCCAACACAAACCATGAAAACCAGTGTGCCGTACAATCACAGCCCTTAAGGCAAAAAACACACCCAACAAACTAGTAATAGGTGACTCTAGAGTCAGGCGCACTGACATCCCACTCACTAGGCTGAATAAGGAGAAGGTTATTGTTAGCTGCCTGTCGGGTGCCAGGATCCGCCATATAACACAAGCAATCAGGTCACTCCAAAACAAGTACAAATATGACTCTGTTATTGTCCATGTTGGTGTGAATGACCTGAGCCGTACCTCCCTGGACTACATGAAAAGAGACATGGAAGAGCTCTCTGATCAGGCTCAGGCTGGTATGACCCTGACCCTGAGTAGCATCCTGCCCTCACCAAGAATGATACCATGGTATAAAGAAAATAGTCTCTATTTTAACAATTAGCTAAGTTTCTGGTGTCATTCAAAGGGGATCCAGTGTCTGTCCGCCTGGGATGACATGCTCGACGAGCCACGCTGCTTCGCTAGAGATGGCTTGCACCTGTCACCCTTAGGCTTTCGAATACTGGCCAAGGCTCTTGCCACCCCCCATAGTGCCTTTTTTAGGCAAGGCTCAAAAGACAAACCCACTGCCATAAATAGCACAAGTAACAAAAAACTGAGGGTAATGCTACTCAGTGCCAGAAGTCTAAACCTCAAAATGCATGCACTCGAGGCACTCCTCAGTTTGGAGAAAATCAATATATGTGCAATAACAGAAACCTGGTTTAAGCCTCCAGAGAGCACCCCAGCACTACCAGGCTACAACTCATGCCATACATTTCGGCCACAGAACCAAAATACAAAAGAAAGGGGGCGTATCCATATTCATCAAGGATACCCACACCTCGAGGTTAGTGGCACAGCACAATGCTTCAGAGATCATCCACGTGCAACTAACAATGGGCAAAACTGCAATTCAAATTGTAGCTTGCTACAGATCACCCACCATGTCACAGGACCCCCATTCCGCGTTTCTGGATACACCGGGAAACGTAAAGGTCCTACCAAACACCCTAATATTGGGTGATTTCAATTACCCAAACATTAACTGGGAGAACTACTCAAGTACCGACTCTTGCCCAACATTTCCTAGAATTTATAAACTCAAACGCCCTGGTTCAACTGGTCAACATTCCCACCAGAGGTGACAACATACTGGACCTGGTCATCACCAACACAGGCGACCGGTGTTCGACATCGGAGGTTAACCCCTCGCTGGTTAGATCTGACCATAAACAAATCTTTGGATATCCACATTCCGCCCCCATCCCCGGACAAGGAAACCACCGTGAAAAACCTTTCAAAAGCAAACTTCAAATTACTTAAGACCGAGGTGGAAAGTTTCAAAGCCCCCATGCTGAAGGATAACTCTGTCCAAGCTGCAAAATCCTTTACTGATGCATTCTATGGGCACCTACAAGAATGCATGGATCATACCATCCCAAGCAAAACCAAGACTCACTCCTCCAAGAAAAGGAAACCAGTCAGGTGGACTCCTGCCATAAACAAGCTATACAATAGAAGGAGGAAACTAGTACAGAAAAGAGTAAAATCTCAAGAAGGGAAGACATCCCTGATCATTATCAGCAAGAAACTACGATCCCTCATAAAATCATCCAAGGTGAGCTTTGAAAGAAAAATTGCCAAGGACTCCAAAGATAACTCCAAGGCATTCTTTAGTTATGTCAAGAATCTAAGTTGCAATGCTCAGATCTGCCCAGAGTTAGTGCAGAATGGCACAAAATACACTGAACCAACCAATATCGCCAACATCCTGGCAGACAGGTTCAGCGCAAACCTCACACCCTGTCACCCCCACAAGGGCCCATAACCATACCAGAAAAATGTAGAGTCCCTGAAATCACAGACACTCTGGTTAAAACAGCCCTTTCCAAAGCCAAAAACACAGCATCAATGGGACCGGACGGTGTCCTAGGCTGCATCCTACATGAGCTCAAAGACTAACTAACCCCTCACCTAAACACACTGTTCAAACTCAGCCTCTCCACAAGCTACGTACCCATAGAGTGGCGCACAGCAATGGTTATTCTGCTCCACAAAGGTGGAGCCACAACAGACCCCGGGAACTATTGGCCTTTAAGCCTGACTAGCTTGGTTTGCAAGGCTATGGAGCGCATCATCATGGAACTCATTAACAGAGACATTGGGAACCTCCAAACACTGGACCCTAACCAATTCGGCTTTAAGGGCAGATCATGCCTCCTAAACCTGGTGGACTTCTTTGCGACAGTTACCAAGGCTATAGACAAGGGAAAGGTGGTACACACAGCCTACCTAGCCCTCGCTAAGACCTTCGACACCATTCCCCATTCTGGTATTATATTCAAGCTCACCAGCCTGAACTTAAACCCCTACGTCACAAGATGGGTTGCCAACTGGCCCATGGACAGAACCCACATGGTGAGAGTTGAGGGAGCTAGGGCCGACTCTAAACTGGTTACAAGTGGCATTCCCCAGGGCTCAGTCCTAGGACCCCTCCTGTTTGGCATATACTTCTCAGACGTACAGGCAAGCACAGGAGGACTTTGGCTGACCAAGTTTGCAGACGACTGCAAACTAGAGGCTATAATTGACTCTCCGGCTGACACAGACATCCTCCAAAAGGGTTTCACTGAGTCGGGTACCTGGTGTCAAAATCATGGCCTCATGCTAAATGCCAAAAAGTGCATAGTCATCCCCTGTGGAAAAAGCAAAGTACCCACAAACTACCACGTAGGTCATAGTCCCCTAAATACGGAAGACATAATAAGGGATCTGGGGACCCAAGTAGATAGTAATCACACCTTTGATAATCACATTGACAAAGTGGTTAGAAAATCCTTCTACGTGGCCCACCTAATCACAAAAGGGTTCGTATCCAGATCAAAAGAGGTCATTGTGCCCCTCTACTCGTCACTCATCAGACCCATCCTAGAGTACAATGCCCCATTTGGGATGTACCTTACAAGACACCTGCAACAGCTTGAAAGACCACAGAAGTACCTCACCAAGAGGATCACTGGCCTCAAACAGATGCCCCTCTGCAGCTCGACTGAAGAAACTGCAGCTGTACTCTGTTGCATACCGCCTACTCAGAGGTGATCTCTGCCTGACATACAAGGCCATGTCCAACCCAGAATTGATGGACATGCTCCACCTAAAGAAAACCTTATCCCCTGGAGCCACATGTTCTAGGGATCTAAACCTCACCACAACAGTATATAGGACATGCTGGAGGGATAGATTCCTGTCCCAGAGACTTCCCATGCTTTGGAACAAGATTCCAGTCTATATTAGGCAGAGCTCCTCGCTAACACTCTTCAAAAGAAACCTTGACGAGTGGATGGGAAACAGTTTACCTCGGGGATCACTTCAGTGGCTCTGCTGGACAGAGGCACAGGGAACTAATTTTAGGGGACGGCGAAAGCCAACACATTCTGGCTAGTCTTATAAATGCCTTCGGGCAGATAGCCTAGTACCTACCTATGAACCTATATTCTCTATCAAAAAAAAAAGGTTATGAATGCAATGTTTTCTAACTTGTCATCAGCAGAAAATGATCTTGATAATCTGATCGCCTGTCCTGTGTTAACATTCTTCTCGACAAACTTTGTATGTCAGCTTTTTGCATGGACATATGCATTATTGCATGTTTGTTTTGTGATGAACAGTCGAACTAAATGTGTCATCAATTCTATACCTACTTATGGTAACATCTATAAAGTCAATGTTTGGCATCAGATGGTTAGCAATAAGTTTAAAAAAAAATGTCAAGGTCAAATAACTTATGAAATTTACCAACTACTGTTCATCATTTTGCAGTATGAATGAGGCATCGTCTGTAAAACATTTGTAGAATCTAATATGACTTCAAAAGTTTGAATCATAAATGTGTCTACTTTTGTGAAGTAAAAGCCAAAGGGTTCTAGCTGACTAAGTTTGCAAATGATGTAGCCATCCTCCAGGAAGGCTTGTCCCAAATACATTAAATGGTGTCAAATCATGCTATGAAACTAAATGCCAAAAATTCCATTATTGTGTCTTTTGGGAAGTCATGTACCCCAGGGAACTACCACATTTGACTGTACACCCCTGACCCAGTTATTTGAGTTTTGGGAACTTATGTGGACAATGATCTTAACAATTTATCAACATGTGTCCATTGTGAGAAAGTCCTTCTGTATTGCAAGGCATACAAACAAAGGGATTGTGTCTATATCTAGGGATTTCATTGTCCCACTTAATCAGCCTTTCTTAGGCCAGTCACAGAATATAGTGCCCCCTTTGGCATGTATCCGACTACCGCCACAAATGCAGAAGCAATGTGGTAAATGCAGTAAAAAGTAAACATGCAAACCAATGTGTTCTTGCACAAGAAGCAGTCACTTTAATACAATAAAATCACCAGAGATTTGGCGCTTTCACCTTTTATAATCCAGGCATCATCAGAGTCCAGTAAAAATTCACAACAGTCACATTAGTAGGAAGAACAGACTGACGTAATTTCCTGGAACGTCATGCATTTAATGAATAATGTATTAGTTTATGAATGGCATCCATGTTATTAGAATTACTGCAGTAACAGAATAAAATACTAAGTAATAAAACCACATATATGTTGTTAAAAATTGTTTAAAAATATTATTTTAATTTTTTTTTTCCTAAAAACTGCTAGCATTCACGGATGGAATTAATGACACAATTTCCATCTCAAGTACCTTGAAAAAAGCAAAACAGGTTTAAATACAGGCTCCTTCAAGCCTCAGTGAATGCTAGCAGTTTTTAGGAAAAAATTGTAAAAATGATATTTTTAAATAATTTTAACAACATATATGTGGTTTTATTACTTAGTACTTTATTCTGTTATTGCAGTAATTCTAATAACATGGATCTCATTCATAAACTAGTATGAATGCATGATGTTACAGGAAATGATGTCAGTCTGTTCTTCCAATTAATGTGACTGTTGTGAATTTTTATTTGACTCTGAGGAGGCCTGGCTTATAAAAGGCGAAAGTGTTAAGTCTCTGGTGATTTTATCGTATTAAAGTGACCGCTTCTTGTGCAAGAACACATTGGTTTGCCTGTTTACTTTTTTAATGTAAGCTGTGCTTGTGAGAAAATGATTTCAGTTCTGCAAGTGTCCTGTCTGTTATAGCTATGTTGCTTGGTGCAAAAGTAAATCCGTGTAAGCTGGGACTGTGAGAAACTTATTTCAGTTCAGAAGGTGTTATTTCTGCTTTAGCTATGTTGCTTAGCAAAAAACTAAATCTCCCTTTTTTAAGTGTTTATCTCATCTGCTGATGAAGTGTAGGAACTTAAGTGTCTGACATTTTCATTATTACTTGCTATCTGTGTAAAACGTTTAGTTGCTTTTGGGAGGTAGAAGGAAACCAAAAAACCAAAAGAACACCCCTACAGAAATAAGGAAAGCATGCAGATCTTTACCCAGTGAGTGAAAGTCAGGACTGAATCCCAGACCGTGGATACTTTGCTTGCCTATATGTGCTTATGTACTTCTCCCAGTGTAGTAGTCAACAGGTGCACCACCAATATCAGCCAACCAGCAGGTAGTTGAGGCTCAATTACTAATAAGATAAGAGGAGATGAGGTAAAAATGGTGGTGTATAACCAATCAACAGGAAAGTCTCCAGAAATAGATGGTATTCCTGTGGAAGTTTGAAAGCTAGGAGGGAAAAACCTGACAAAAGATCTCAAATGTAGTATTTTAAGAGGAGGAGAAGCACCAACATCCTGTAAGAGAACAGTGGTGGCTGTTTTACCTAAAAGGGTAAAGACCCATCAGATCCAGCTTCATACAGGTGCATTTCAATCCTAAACCATGATTATAAAGTTTCTCTATAATGACTAAAAGAATAGCAAAGGTGATGTTAAAATTGATAGACATGGATCAATGTGTTTTTTTGTGGAAGGGAGGCAAACATTTGATGACATTAACAGAACATTGATGATCCAGACGGAAGCTGAATATAAGCAAATACCACTGTTATTGGTGGGTCTTGATGTAGAGAGTATTTGACAGAGTAAGCTGGGAGATTATGAGCAGGGCAGTGGAAGTATTTGCATTCTTTGATAAAATTATAAGGTTGGTTTGGGGGATATATGACAGGTCGGAGATTCAAGTAGGTGGGTTCCTCTCCTGATAATTTCTGTTTGAGCAGAGGAACCGGGTATTGGTGTCCTGTTTCTCCTTTATTTGCACTATATTTAGAACCATTGGCAAAGAAAATAAGGGGCTCAAATTCAAGGATATAATTGGTGTGGTAGTCAAGAAAAGTTGGCTCTATTTACAGATGATATTATTTATGCTTGATAAAATCAGAAAAGGACATTTTAGTGTTGTGGAACATTTTGACGCAGTTTCACATCTTTTCAGGATACAGCATTAATGAAGCTAAAACAAAGGTAATAGCTGTAAGTTATGCACCCACACACAAATTGGTTCAGCAATATCCATAACTTATGGGGACATGATAAAATGAAGTACTTAGGAGTATGGATTAAAAAGGATTCTGGTGTGGCAGTTAAGGATATGTGGGAAGAGACTAAACAAAAGATAATACAAAAACTGAGAAATTGGAAGTGCTGTTATTTGTGTATGAATAGCAAGATACAAGCAGTTAAAATGTTTTTGATCCCTTTACTTTTATACCCAGGTCAGGCATATTTTTATTAACCAGAGGAGAAGTCGTGGATAGCAATTAATAAAGAGCTGAAGGATTTTATCTGGGAGGGGAAGATGGCAAGAATCAAGTGGGATAAGCTGATTCTTCCAATTGAACAAGGCAGTTTGGGGTTACCCAATTTGAAGGTGCATTTCAGAGCTACACAGTTAAGACTCCTAGACATAGCACACGCAGACCCCTGTAATTCAAACCAGAAAGGGATGATGATGCAGTGGTGGGAAGCTCAGATACCGAGAGAGACTGGAATTATGGATGCAGATCCTTATGGAGAATAACAGTAACCATGCAGAATATTATATTCATAAAGTAGCAAGCATTCTAAGAACTAAGCCAACAAGGGAATGGTGAAAGGAGATCCTGTCAGTAGAGATGATTGCAGTTAGAGGTACAGGCAGTAGGCAAGAGGGGACTCAAGTTTATTGGAGAAAACTGGTGAAAGAACTAAGGTATTGGGAGCAAATAATTAGAAAGGGAAAGATAGTAGAATGGGAAGAGGCCAATAATTTTTTTCGACTGCATGACAGAGATTTCCTTCCCTATCAAGGATTGATATCAGAGTATAGTCAAAGAGGAAAGGGAGGGTCCTAAGCAAAAGACTAGCACTGGTATAGTTTTTAGTAGCATCTAGAGCAGAAGCTGCTGATAAAAAAGGAATAATTAGTAGAACATACTGAATATTGCATGTTAACTGTAAGAATAAATCAGAGGTGGTTAGAAAGGAATGGGAAGAGTGGATATGCAATTCACAAAGAAACAATGGGGAGGTATATGTATGTCTCCCAAATATGCAACAAAGTCTAGGAGATTTAGTCTTTGGAAGTATTACATAGGTATTTTATACCCCAGGTAGATAGCAAATGTTGGAGGTGTGATGGGGAAGAAAGAGGTACCTGGTAACATATAGGTTTGTAGGTGTTTACTAGGCTAATGACCACAAGAACCCTTTTTAAGCCTAGCCATACATCCTAAATCTCTGGCAAGTTCTGGTGCCCTTGAAGAGTGTAAGCAGGGGCTTGGGTGATGAAACATTTACAAGCAGGGGCCTGAGAGATGAACAATTTACAGGTTGCCTGTGTCCATTAGAGACATAGATGCCAAGCCAGGGATGAATTTCCTGTCCCGCATCAAGTTGTCCAAGTTACAGTTGAATTGGATTAGGGAGAAGCTCTGCTTCACATGGACGGGAATCCTATTCCAGAGACAATGCAGTCTTTGAGATACATACCTGTCTCTCCAGCAGGTCCTATTTGTGTCACAGGCAAGGTTTAAGTCTTTAGAATGGGTAATTCTGGTGCTGTTTGTTTTGTGGGTATGTAGGAGGTCCATCAGAGGGGGTCTAACCTGTATGACAGACATAGCCTGTAGGAGACAGAATAAAGGGATAGAGCCTTGAGGCAGTCTTCACAGGACATTTTACTTGTGCCCAGTATTCTTTTAGTGGGGTTCTCTGTGGACATTCTAATTGTTGGCCTCTGTAGACGTTCTAATTGTTGGATATGCCTGGTTAGCTGTGTACCAAAGGGGGCATTGTACTCACTGATGGGGCTGATGAATGCCGAATAGCATGGAAAAATGACGACTTTGGATCTAGATGCCATACCTCTGTTTATAAGTTGTGCAACATAGAATGATTTCCTCACTACTGTAGACACTTGATGGTCCAAGTTTAGGTTACTGTCTATGTGTGTCCCCAAGTCCCTGACTACTGGTTCAACTCTAAGGGTTGTACTGTCAATATGACAGTTACCAGGAGTGGATGGCTTCCCGAAAGACACTGTTATGCATTTCTTGCCATTTAGTTTTTTTAGTACATGGCTCTGACACACAGGTTCATAGAACAGTACTAGGCTAACTGCCCTTGTGGGCCATTTTAAGCATAGCCAATTAGCTTATGGGAGAATCAAACCCTGCAACTTGTATTTGTAAGGTAAACACCTTAACCATTATGCCAACCTCCCACCCTGTTTGTCTGTCAGCCCTTACTGGAGAACATTTGTGTTGGTGTGGGATTCAATGACTGCTCTTAATTTGCAGTCTTCTGCAAATTTAGTCAGTCAGGGACCATTTACATTGGCCTTGATTTCAGAGAAGTGCCAAAAAAGAGTGTTCCAAGGACCTATCCCTGAGGGACTCCACTTGTGACTGACCTCTTTGTAGAAGTGGACTCCCCAATTCTAACTTCCTGGGTCCTGTCTGTGAGCCAGTTAGCTGTCCACCGGGTGACATACGTTTTGTACCTAACCTCTTGAGTTTGTGAACAATGTCGATTGGGGTATTGTGTCAGATGCTTTGGCCACAACAAGGTAAGGATGTTCATCGTGTTTCACTGTTGCAGTCATTACTCTAGGGTTATCCTGCTGGCAGGCTACCCGCAGTCGGCCTGAATTCCAAAGTCCTGGTCCGGCGTCGGTTGCTGTCGCCTCTTCCCTGACGTCAGTGCGCCAGGGGTATAAAAGATGCAGCCGATGCCAATTTCTTCAGTCTTTCTTGCCGAGCGGTGCCCGAAGCAAAAGCAGTTCGCAAGTGCCAGTCGGCAGACTCCTGAGATTTTCAAATCCGAATTTCAGAACCGAAATGTTCATTAAAGCTAAGTACCCCATTGGGGAAACTTTTTTCTTGCTCCAGACCGATGTCAGAAAAAGTTAATAATTGTATTTCTTGTGGGAAGAAAATACCTCATAAGGATTTTCACTCTTACTGTATTCCTTGCCTAGGCCCTGATCACAACGTTGCTAGCTGTCAAGTTTTGTGCTAGATTTAACCAACGCACTATTAAGCGTCGGTTCGATTTTGCATTTCATTACTTTGGCTGAAGATTTAACTATATAATGCCGTCGGAACAGCCAACGACCGGAGTTTACAAAAAACGCAAGGACAATGAAAAGGATAGGCATCCGAGGTCCAAAACCGTCGACGAGGCCACCATTAGGCCAGTCGCCGGTTCTCAGTGAGGCGCTTTCGCAGCCCCTGGCGCCTGCTACCTCAGAGCCACAGGCCGCTTCTGACTCCCATGTGGAGCCGACTGGGCCTCTGGATACTCAAGGTATTTGACACTCGGAAATCATTCCCTCAGATGGGTCCGGAGCCGCTGAGCAGGCATCGGCTTCTGAGGGTGTCTTCAGACCTACACAGTTATATGTTAAATCATCTTCAGCTTCTAAGACAAAGACTAAAGCAGCTCTAAAGACAAAGAAACAAGTACATCATTCTCCTACTCAAACTACCATGCCTAAAAAACAGATGCTTAAAATGGCCGAAGACCTAATTACTTTGATCAGGGGTTCCCATCCCCCTCCTGATAAGAGGCCTAGGCAAGACACAGAATATGATTCTTCTGATCAGGTTTCTATTTCCTCAGATTCCTCTTCTGAACAGGATTATTCTATTCCTCCCTATGAGGACTCTGATGCTGAAGAATCCATTCCTTCAGCCTCTCCTCCTGAGGATTATTCTTTTAGGGAAACCCTGCATACCATGAGGAAGCATTTCCACTGGGAGAGCCAAGATTACTCTGAATCTAAGAAAAAGCTCAGAGACTTTCTGTTACTTCCTCAGCACAGACCCCTTGCTATTCCACCTGTTCTAGACATTGTAGATGATGTATTTTCAGAGTCCGGCCTGTCCCCTGACTCTTTACCTCCTGCACCTGCTAAGCCAGATAGATACTACAGGGTCCCGGATTCTCATAAATTCCTATATAAAAACCCCGCTGCTGACCCAGAAACTCTCTCTCAGGGTCCCAAAGAGGTCAAAGCTTCCACTGCAAAAAAACCCTGTCCCCTCCGATAGGGACTCTAGAGCACTGGACAGATGGGGGAAAATGTTTACACTTCTGCTACCTTGGCTGTAAGGGCTTTAAATTGTCAGTTTCATATGCTTAAATATCAGCAATACTTAATGTCACTGCTTAAACAGAAAATGTTGACAAATTCTGAATGTTCAGAGAACAAGGAAATGCAGGATTTATTGCATGCAGCTGAACAAGTGGGAAAGCATACTTTGCAATGTGGTTATGATTCATTGGAGGCCTCTTGCAGGGCTGCTGTTACAGGTTCTGTTATTAGAAGGCATGCTTGGTTAAAGGAACAGAATCTGCCCAATCATGTTAAAGCAAAATTATTAGATGCCCCATTACAGCATGATACTTGTTCGGTGCTAAAGCAGAAGAGGTGTTGAAGAAAGTGGAGGATAAAGCCAAATCCATGCAGACAGTTAAGGATTTCATACAGGTACAGCCACCCAGATTTAGCAGGAACTGGCCTTCTAAAAATTGGTCCTTTCCAGTGTCAGACAGACCACAAAGAGGCAGATACAGACGTCCCAGAGGCGGATCTCAGCCCTAAGGCTCATACAGATTTAAATGGGGTTCTCCTACCTCCAAAAGGGGAGAAGACAAATCACAACCTTACAGGAAACTGTCCCAATGACTTTCCTCTGCCAGATCCAAGCACTTTTCTTTTGGAAGCCCCCTTTGGGGGAAAACTAGCACTTTTTTCATCAAATTGGCAAATGGTCACCCAAGACAAATGGGTCTTGAACATAGTGTCCCAAGGCTACAGGTTTCATTTTCACACCCTACCAAGGGCAAAAGGTATGCCAGACCTGCCACACAATCAATGGGCAGAGGCACAAAAGCAAATTACAGCCCTCATGGACATGAGGGCCATTCAGCAAGTACCACAACAAGAGCAGGGGCAAGGATTTTACTCCAGACATTTCTTAATGCCCAGAAAGGACAAAGCTTGGAGACCAGTTCTGGACCTGTCTATTCTAAACACGTTTCTGGAGGTTCCAAAATTCAAGATGTTGACTCTACAGCAGCTACTGCCCATGCTGGGCAAGAAGGCTTGGCTCGTAACTTGGGACCTAAAAGAGGCATACCTGCATGTCCCAATCAGACAATCTTGCAGAAGATACCTCAGATTAATAGCTGGCTGAGTGCACTACCAATTCTCTGCACTGCCCTTTGGCTTATCTTCTGCGCCCAGGGTCTTTACAAAATGCCTGGCACCAGTAATTGCATTTTGCAGACAGAGGAATTCAAATATATCCCTACTTGGACGACTGCCTTATTCAAGCAGAGAACAAAGACATTCTTCTAAAGCATCTGACGTTTGTAAAAAGATTACTAATTTGCCTAGGGTACACAGTAAATGAAAAGAAATCAAAACTAGTACCCTCTCAAGAGATAATATTCCTGGGTGCAAGCTTAAATACAACTGCCCAGATGGCTTATCTCACGCCAGACAAACAAAAACAACTAACTTCTTACTTCAAAAAGTTGGCAACAAAGACCCAGTTATCTGCAAGAAAAATCCTGCAGGCCTTCGGTTTCATGGCATCCTGCATTCTACTAATTTCATATGCCAGACTGCATATGAGGAAACTACAATGGTATCTAAAAAGTGTTTGGACTCAGCATTGCCACAGCCTGTTGACAGTAATTACCCTCATTCCTTGCCTGCAACAGGAGTTTTGATGGTGGGCACAGGCCTGTCACCACAACAAGGGACTGCCATTCACTTTACCCCCAGCCAGACAGACACTGACAACGGATGCATCAGATTATGCCTGGGGGGCCCATATGGCAGGAAAATGTATTCAGGGCACATGGCCTGCAAGCCAGATGCATCTTCACATCAATCAAAAAGAGATGCTAGCTGTTCAGAATGCCCTGACAGCTTTCAAGGAATTATTTCATCCAGGACAGCTACTGATAAAGACAGACAATACTACGGTCATGTGGTACATAAACAAGCAAGGGAGGTACACATTCCTACCCCCTCTGCAGACAAGCAATGACCTTATGGGACACAGCATTGGCTTATCAAGTTCACCTGCAAGCACAATTCCTGCCAGGAAAAACAAATACTCTGGCAGACGAACTAAGCAGAAACCTCATGGATCCCCACGAGTGGAAACTGGATCCACAAGTCTTTAGCATGATAACAAGGAAATGGGGATGCCCATACATAGATCTATTTGCCTCCCCTCACAACTGCCAATTACAGCGATTTTGCACAAGAATTTATCACAAACGAGCATGGAGAGTGGACGCCCTATCCTTCAACTGGAAAAATCTAACAGTTTATGCCTTCCCTCCACTGCCTCTCCTTCCCATGGTGCTCCTAAAGGTTAGACAAGAGAAGCCAAAGATTATACTGATTGCACCAGAATGGCCATGCCATCACTGGTACCCAATCCTGAAGAGCTTGTCTCAAGGTCCGGCATGGATATTGCCTCAAACTTCTCACTTGCTGATCCAACAAAACAATACGATCCTGCACAGCCAACTCAGGACCTTAAATCTGGCAGCATGGCTAATAATGTAGCCATTCAGAACACTCCTCTTTCAAAAGCTGTTATGGATGTTATCTTGGAGGCCAGGAGGCCCAGTACCAGAAAATCTTATGCAGAAAAATGGAAGAGATTCTGTGCTTGGAACCAGGAACAAGGCATTGACACGTATGTACCAAATATCCCACAGATTTTACAATACCTAACTGAGATGCTGGACAAAGGCCTTTCCTTTTCATCAATTAAGATTCATGCCTCTGCCATTTCAGGCCATTACAATACGGAATCACCTATCTTTTCTCATCCTTTAATAAGGCAGTACCTCAGAGGGGCCAAGAACATCAGGCCTCCAAGGAGAGCACCAATTCCGGCATGGGACCTCAATTATGTCTTGGAAAAACTCACACTGCCCCCTTTTGAGCCAGCCTCAACAGCTGATATAAAATTCTTATCCTGGGAAACAGCTCTGCTCCTAGCAATAACGTCTGCAAGACGAGTCTCGGAGTTACAAGCACTCATGGCTGTGGAACCTTTTATCATTTTTCATCCAAACAGGGTTTCTCTGAGGACAAACCCAACATTTATGCCTAAGGTGGTGTCCAGTGTGGCTCTCAACCAAACCATTCACTTGCCTACCTTTTATCCAAACCCACAGAAAAAGGGTGAGAAAATTCTGCATTCTTTGGACATACACAGGCAGCTACGCTTCTTCTTGGACAGAACTAAAGCTTTCAGAAAGACTGAGCAACTTTGTGTCATATGCTGCAGGATCACAAGGAAAAGCTATCTCAAAACAGACTATTTCTAAATGGATAGGCCATTGCATCCGTTCTGCTATTCTCAGCATGGCAAATCAGTGCCTAAGGACATTAGGCCTCATTCTACCAGAGCAGCAGCCACTTCAGCAGCCTTCCTCAGAGAAGTACCAACCAAAGACATCTTAGAGGCTGCAACTTGGAGTTCAATGCACACTTTTACAAAGCACTACCACTTACCTCTTTACTCTAAATCCAGAGCAGGCTTTGCCACTGCAGTCCTGCAGGGCCTCATAGCCTCTCCCAATCCTATTTAGCCCAGCCACCCATCCTTAGCTTTGGGATTCAACCCAAGAGTAATGACTGCAACAGTGAAACACAATGAACATAGTACAGTTGTGTACCTACCATAAATGTAGATGTTCGAGTGTATTCACTGTTGCAGTCCAAGTTACCCTCCCACCGTCCCCCTTTCTTTTGCTGGGGATTATCTGTACTTTATTTTATACAACCTATGTGGTGTATTTGCTTGTAGGTGAAGGAAATGTTTCCTTACTGCATGTATGTTTATTGGCATAATATATTTAGCCTATCCTTTTGGGGGCACCTGACATCTGGGGCATGAAAAACTGAAGAAAATGGCGTCGGTTGCATCTTTTATACCCCTGGCGCACTGACGCCAGGGAAGAGGTGATAGCAACTGACGCCGGACCAGGACTTTGGAATTCAGACTGACTACGGGTAGCCTGCCAGCAGGATAACCCTAGAGTAATGACTGCAACAGTGAATACACTCGAACATCTACATTTATGGTAGGTACACAACTGTACTTTGTGTGAATCATTTTGCCCTCATCCATTGTTTTGGTGACCTTCTCAAAGAAGCCCACCAGGATGAATAGGCATGACCTGCCCTTGATGAAAGTAATCTGGGTTGGTTCACGTGTCTGAAGGTTTACTATGTCATTATCGATCATTTCCCTGATAATTTTTTCCATGGCTTTGCATATAAGACTAGTGTGACTTATGGGTCTGTAGATGGCCCATCTTTGTGCAGAGGGATGATTGTTGCTGTTCTTAATTCATGAGGCAAGAAGCCTGTTTGGAGGCTACAGTTAAATAGCAATTCCAGAGGACCTGATAGGTCATGTTTCATGCTATTTAGAAGGCATCCTGGGGTATTGTGTGAGCCCATTGATGCATTGTTCTTGGCCTTAGGGAACATTAATGATCTGTTCCCTGGTAATAGCAGGGGCAGTTATATTTGATGGTATTTCCTGAGGGAAGTTTGAGGGGGAGAGAGGGGTAAAGTTTGTTTTATTTATTTGTTAACTGGGTTAGTCAAGCTGGGCCAGAAGCCCATTTTCAGTGGGGACCTCAGGAGAAAAGCTCCAATACATATATTTATAACAACTACAATAAAAATATGATATCTAAGACAATACATAGTAGTTGCAGTGAAAAAATATATACATATAGAAGTGATAATATGAAAGAAATAAGCACAAATTGTATATAACACAGATTTTGAGTTTACAATTAACAGGTAGTAGGTATCACTGAGTGAATACAGCATCAGTTTACTTCTGAGAAAACATCTGTAGCTTGTGTGCAGTGTAAAGTTATGATTGTCTCAGTAATCAGAGGACAGTGTAGGAGGAAATTAGCCTAAATGAAAGTAGAAATGGAGATTTAGTGCCAGTGTAGTACAGTAGTATGGCCCTCAAGTTACATTGTATGTAAATACATTGTATATACAGGGAAGATAGGATGTGTGTATCATTAAGTAGAGACAATATATCTGTGAAGAAAGAGTAAGGGAAGAATAGAGGAATTGTACAGTTAGGAGGGTAAACAGATGAGAGACTGAGTAGACAGATGAGGGACATAAGGTTGGGAAGGGGTGGAGGTTTTACCTAGGTTCCTGATACGGACAGATCCATGAATCAAGAAAGAACAGTTTTAGTTGCTTTTTGAATTAGTTACTGTTAATGATACTTCTAATGTTAGAAGGAAGTCTATTCCAGGCTACGGAGACATTGTGGTTATATAGAGATTACCTATGTTTTTGTTAGGCTTATGAATGGCAAGCAGTTGTTGGTCAGAGCTTCTGAGTGGTCTGGAGGGGGTATAGAATGAGACTAGTGTTGAGAGGGAGGAGCAGGCTGTGGGTTTGTAGAGAATAGATTGAGTGATTTGGAGTTGTGTTAGCAGTAGTTGCTTGGGGTATTCAGGCCAATAGAGTTGTTTTAATGAAATACAGTGGTGAGATCTGTAGGATCAGTTAGTGGCAAATTTGGCGATTTTATTATAGGTTTGCTCTAGTTGGGTGATTAAGGTGGTTTGAAGGTTTGTAAGAATGGGAGCAGCATAGAGAATGCCAGGTAGAAGGAATGCTCTTGCTAGAAATAGTTTAGTTTCATGAGTAAGAAATCTTTTTGTTGCGATATAATAGTCCTAATATTTGTTGTGTCTTTATGGTCTGGTGGACATGGTGGTCAAATTTAAGCTGGTCATCTATAATGGTGCCAAGGAGTTTTGTATTAAGATCTGTTGTGATAATAGTATTATCAAGAGAGGAGATGGAGAAGGTGGATTTACGAACTGAGAGTGCATTAGGAAGGAAGAGTAAAAGTTTAGTTTTTTTAGGGTTTAGGATAAAATGGTCTTCATTGAGCCATTTTTCAATGGGATTGAAGGTGTCTTGAGTAAGGGAAAGGAGCTGAGACAAGTTATCTGAGGGTGTGATGAGTGTTGAGTCATCAGCATACTGGATAAGAGTAGAGTGGTTACAGGCAGAATAAAGGTTGTTGCTAAAGATATTGTATAGAAGGAGGCCTAGAATGGAGCCCCTGTATTTACAGGTAGAAAGGGGGAGCAAGAAGTAAGCCATCGGACAGATTGTAATCTATTTGAGAGGTGGTTGGAGAACCACTGTACTGAGGCAGGAAGAGGTTAAGATCAGTTAGTTTTGAAAGACGTTTACAGTGGGACACTGTATCGAAAGCTTTGGATAGGTCAAGGAAGAGACATGATACAAGTTGGCCTGTGCAACAGTCTGCGTGAAAGAAAGGAGGGCAGTAGCAGCACTGTGGTTGGGCCGGAAGCAGTGTTGTGTGGGGGTTAAGAGGTTTTCCTGTATAAGGTAGTTAAGGAGTTGATTGTGAGCACACTTTTCTAGAATTGTTGAAAGAGGAGATAAGATGGCTATTGAGCAGAAGTTAGAGGGGTCTGTGGAGTTGCCTCCTTTGTGCAGTGGTATGGTAAAGAAGGACTTCCAAATGGCAGGAACTGTGTTTTCTTGAATTGATCTATTAAGTATAGAGATGGGAAAAGCAATGGAGTCAGCTGCTAATTTGAGGAAGAGAGAGGGTAGTTTGTCAGCCGATTGGGAACGAGACTTAATTTTATGGAGAAGAGATTTGATATAGGAGGTGGGAACAGGTTTTAGGGAGAAAGTGGTTGTGTTACCTTTTGTAGAGTGGGGGTAGAGTGGGATGAAGAGGTGTTTTGTTCAGAGTGAGTTAGTTTTTGGGTATTATCTGTGAAGTAGTTATTGAGGAGGGTTGCTGTCTCAAGAGGTGAGGTATTTGGGAAGGGGTGTGGGGTAGAGGGGTTGTCGGGGTGTAGAATTTTATATATGGTGGACCAGAATTTTTTAGGGTTGGAGAGGTGATTGGCTTGAGCTGAATTATAGAAGTGTTTCTTGTCTTGATGCACACATTTTTAGTGAGGTTTCTAAACTCTTTGTAGTAGGGTTGAGGATTTGGTTTTATGCCAGGCTTTCCATATGCTGTCTCTCTTGTGCATGAGGGAGGGTGTCTCTCTAGATAACCAAGGTGCGTGGTTGGTTTTAATCCTAATTTTTCTTTGGAGGCAACTGAGTCTAAGATATTGAGGAAGGTTTGGTTAAATGCATCTACGGCTTCGCTAAGGGGAAGTTGGTGAAGGAAGGACCAATTTATGTATGCAAGTGTAGAGTTAAATGAGTCCGCTAGTTTGAGCAGAATTAGTAGGTCACTAGGTTTGCTATATCTTCTGACTCGGTATAGGTGGTTCCATTCACAATGAGCTCTGCACACAATTGTGTATTGCCTTTGAGGTTGTGGACATAGCTAAAGAATAACTTGTATTTGTCGCTGGCCTCTGAGACCAAATTTACCTCAGATTTGGTTTTGGTAGACTTTTTGTCCTCTGAGTTGTTTAGCTTGATGAGAGTTCTTTTATCCTGCTGGGTGCTGCACCACCTAATGTTTGCCATGATTTTCTTCTTCTGTTATACAGCCTATTGATTTTGTGATTCTACCAGGGTGGCTTGTTTTCTGAGTTATTTTTGTATTTCCTTGTGGGTTCTGCTCCTCTATGCAGCTATTAACATGTTTGTGTAGGGAATATGTGAACAGTTCTGCATAGGAAGCAACGTTCTCAGGGTTTTTGGGGGCTTGAAATTTTGCCAGCTTATCACTTAATAGCAGGAAGTTAGCCTTAGAGTAGTTACTGAATATTCCAGGGTTTGCTGGAGATGCAGGTTTTATATTTACTTCAAAGGAGACCATTTTGTGTTCTGCCCTTACCAGAGAAGGTATTACATTAAGGGATGTGCAGCTCTCTCCCATATTAGTGAGGACCATATCCAGTATGGTTGCACTGGTTGATGTATTGGCAATCTGGTAATTTGTATTTACAAAATCCAGGAATCTATGTCTGTATGTTTGGTGTCGTATAGGATTTCCAGTTAGTAGTGGGGCAGTTAAAGTTGCCCATTAATATGGTATTGGGTTAGATGCCAATTGTTTCCAGAAAGTTTAAATACATGGTGTTGGTTTCTTGGGTCATAGAAGGGGACATAAAGCTTGCAAAGGAAGATGGTATTGGATTTTGCCTATAGTGATTTGAACTTGGAGTAGCTCAAGTGCATTGTCCTATTTGACCAGCCTTGAGGTATATCCATTTTTTATGTAAATTGAGACACCTCCACCTTTAGTCCCTGTCTGTGTAGTAGCTGGTCAGTATGTGTGGAAGGCATTATAACCTTGCACTGTCAGTGTGCTTCCTGCGGCCTTAAACTATGTTTCAGTGACCACACAGACGTCCGCATTTTCTAGGGTGATGAGAGCTTCTAGGGAGTGGAATTTTTTGTTTAGACTCCTAGCATTGCATAGTAATACCTTTAGATTTTTATTGGTTTTGATTTGCTATGTCAGAAGACAGTGTTTTAGCTAATATTCGAAAGCCTAGAGGGGAGATGTTCAGGCCGTCCCTGGCAAAGCAGAGTGGTCTGTTGACCATCTCCTTCCATGCTGACAGATATTGCAGTCCCTTAGAATGACACCAGAAACTAAGCTAATTATTGCAGTCTGTCATCATTTGCTTGTATTGTGACATCATCCTTGGAGAAGGTAAAATGCTGCTCAATGCTACGGTCATACCAGCCTGGGACATGCATTCCGAGAGCTCCATGATGTCTCTTTTCATGTAGTCTAGGGAGGTACATCTCGGGTCATTTACACGCACATGGACTATGACTGGGTCAGACTGGTACTTGTGGTCCACTGACCTGTGTGTGAGTAATGTGGCAGTTCCTAGCCCCTGATAAGCAACTGACTGTAACTTTCTCCTTACTCAGCCTGATGAGAGGAGGGCATCATTGTGTCTCACAATGGAGTCTCCACTGACCAGAATGTTGAATTGTATGGTGGCTTGACATATGGGCATAGAAGTAGAAGCTCCATGACATGTGGCTGTATGTGTTGATGTGGGTATTGTTTTGAAAGAGTGCATTCAGAGCTGCTGAGGGTATTTATTATGTGTACTTTGTCTAGGAGGTCTTTGGGGTTTAGGAAGGTTACATTTGTGTCTCGGCATATGTGGATCTATATCTGTTCGTTGAACTGTGTGTGATGGGTGCAGCGTGTGTACTACCGACAACCTTATTGACATTAGGAGTACTTTTATGTGAGAGCTTTTTATCCAGTGACATTGTGTAAATAAATCTCTTACATACCATATCAGTTTGTTTAAGAAACAACTGGTTGTTAGTAAACATGAGGCAATTTCTACATTGCGTAAGGATGCCCATATCTATCAAGTTGATAAAAGAGATGGTGGAAAAGCTCATATCCATGGCAACAGACCCAGACCCTTTTTCATTGATTAGATAGTTGAAGTGAGAATTTAAAGCAGTGTCGGGAGTATCTGGTTTGCAATTGTAGGGACAGTGCTTATCACGGCAAACTAGTTGTCCTGTTTGCAACTAGGTCGTGGTGAAATTTCAGTCATGCTTTTACAGGAAAAATGTCACTCAGGGTGCCTATTTGTACAGGACACTGCCAAATACTTGAGGGGAAACTAGTAAGCAGACCCTGAAAATTTAAGGATGAAGTATTTAAGCAGGTATTCTGATGTTAGTAATTAATCAAGCAGTACTTACGGAAAACAAAAAATTAGCTTGTCAGGAATGATGAAAAGAGTTGAGTTGCATGAATGGCTACTGCCTGGCTACTACTAGTGCTGGTCTCACCACAGCTTAACTCTGCTGGGATACAATGCTCCTTTGCTTCTTCTCTCAACAGAATCAAAACATTGGCATCAATCCCAAGATGATGAGCAGGCCACAGCCTGTTTGGTGATCCACAGCCTTGTCCCAGATGATGCAAGGGTCTATAGGCTTTGTTGTAGTCTTTTCCTGGTAGATGCCTTGAATAACAACCAGACCAAACAGGGACATCAAGCACAGACACTCACTGCCCAACCAGAAAACTGTCAGGAATCAGTGCACTCTGCTCCTTCTCTCACCAGGAGCAGAATATAAGCACAAATTCCAAGATGTCACCTATGAAGCAGTTATTAGGCTTTCCGGTGACAAGCAGTCTCCTGGAAATAATGTCCCTGTTCATTCTTTCATGAGGAGAAAATAGAAGCACTAATCCAGAAAGTAATGTCCCTGTGCACTTTCTTTCACCAGGAGAAAACAGAAGCACTAATCCCAAGATGAGTACTGAGAGGCAGAATGTGGGCTTCCCAATAATTGGTGGTCATGCAGTAGATGTTTCCAGATTTTAAAGGTAAGACAGAAAAAAATGGGTTAGCATCCTAAGCACTGCAGTATGCACTAAGCAGGTAGATATGAAAGAGGGGCTAACTTAAGCTTTAGCTGTGTAAGTGGAGAAACACTAATTTTAATGAACTCTGAACTGGTCTGAACTGTCTGCAAACAGCTAAAGTTAACTTTGAGTATGTGTCTATCTGTTTGAGCCAATATTCATTTTCCCCTGGAGAGCACTCTGCTTTGACTTGTAAGCAGCCCCCACACACACACACAAACACACACACACTCATCTTCCACTTTCTCTCTTATTCCCTTTTATTAGCAAATAGTATCCATAACTGATCAATACTGTGTTTGTTAATTTAAACTGAGACCACAGTAGCCTACTGTTACAAGGTTATCCTGTTTTTCCACCTGAGAAATGGTTAAGAAATGACTTAGTTTCAGAGCAGTCCTTGGTCAATTGTGATTGTTTCTTAAACACAAACTTGTCTTTGCTTTGGCTCATTAGCAGCAGTACAGAGAACTACCTGCTCACACCCTTGTTCTCTCCTCCCCCTTCCCTGTTTATTACCTTAAGACATATTACCTGTGGCGGGCACCATTTTAAAAACTACAACCACCCTTGTCGCTATCATATGTTCATTTATCAGTTAACTCTGTTACCTGATTGTTTCCATCCCCCTCATAAGAGCAACTAACAGGGTCTCTACTCACTTCACTCCCCACCCTGCCCCATATTCCCTCCCGCCCCCAGTGGTCCCACCTTTATTACACTCACAAACCTCTTCCATCTTTCCAGTAGCCAACCACAGCGCTAACCCAACACTACCTCCTCCATCTTCCCACTACTATCACACCTCCTCAACTAACATGTACAAGCATACCTTACCTATGCTCACTGCATGCACTCTCCTTGCATATCTTGCATCCTACCAAAGCTCTATCATTCCCCCACTCAACCACTACCACTGTACTACTACTCACACCACCACTCATGTCTCACCCTCGCTCAGCTCCCCTCCCACCAACTCAAGAAACATACCTATGCACCCCCCACATATTCTACCAACTATATTACTCAAACATAAAGCATCCCTACAACTTAACACAGTAACCCTCCCACCATACCGATTACCCAAAGAGCACAATCATAAAGTTTCCCTTATAAACAAACACATTCAAAAACTGAGAAAACTAATAACCTCATGCATATCTAAACTAGCCCTAAGTGGAGATATCCTCCCCAACCCTGGCCCTACCATCTCCGACCCCAATCCTCATAATCAGACTAGAAACCACAACTTCTCCCATATTACAGCCAATAGAAAGCCAAGTGATTTCCTTCTACTAAGCCTAAATATTAGAAGTATATCCAACAAAGTCCATGAACTCCATGCCACCATAGACTTGTACTCCCCAGATATAATCATCCTGGCTAAAACCTCACATTACCTGGGAGCACTGGCGCAAAACCAAAACACCCTCAACTAGACAGAAATTCATAGAACTACGCAACAGAGTCAAAATGCTAATAAAACAGGACAAATTCCAATACTACCAGTCTGCCCTAGACTCCTCCCAACACAGTCCCAAACAATTCTGGTCCTCCATAAACTCCATCCTCCACCCAGGTAAAGTCAGTACCCCTCCTCCTAACATCCCTCACTCCTCAGAAAATATTTCTACCTCATTCAACACACACTTCACACAAACCATACTATCACTAGCTAAACAACACAACCCCCCTCCCCTCCAACCCACACCTTCAACTAGTAATCTCCCCACTGCCTTCTCTTTTTCTCCTGTACCTACCTCCAACATAAAAAAACTCTTAACTAAACTTAAGCCCACCAGATTAGCAGCAGACAACCTCCCAAGTGAATACCTACAAATCGCAGCTGATGCTCTGGCCTACCCAGTATCCCAGTATCCATCTTGATTAACCAGTCTCTGTCAGAAAGTTACATTCCCACACTGTGGAAAGTATCACATATAATTCCCCTCCACAAAGGCGGACCCTCCACAGAACTAACCAATTACCGCCTCATAGCTATTCTCCCTCCACTCTCCAAAATACTAGAGAGATGCATACACTCTCAGGTCTCAGACTACCTCCTTACTAACAACCTCCTTTCCAATACTCAGCATGGTTTCCGACCAAACCATAGCACCACCACTGCCTTACTCTCCTTTACTAACACTATCCTTCAGCATAAAAACAATGGCGATCTCTCCTCTGCTACTTTCCTAGACCTATCTAAAGCATTTGACATGGTCCTACACAAACAACTTATCTCTGTCCTCAGTAACCTATCCTTCTCACAATCAGTCACCAACTGGTTTCAGAGTTACCTGTC
Source organism: Protopterus annectens (assembly GCF_019279795.1). Taxonomy (NCBI): domain Eukaryota; kingdom Metazoa; phylum Chordata; order Ceratodontiformes; family Protopteridae; genus Protopterus; species Protopterus annectens. The sequence continues at coordinate 184,528,476 of NC_056738.1, forward strand.
TGACCACCAACAATCCGTTGTATGGCAGAATGACACATCTCCCCACCTACCTGTCTCCATAGGGGCTCCCCAAGGATCCATCCTTGGACCCCTACTCTTCTCAGTTTTCACCAATAATCTAGCCTCTGCCACCAAACATGGCACACTCATACAATACGCAGATGACTCAACCATCATCTGCTCAGCCCAGTCCTTACCCAAACTGCAAAAAGTCACACAGGAAGCCTTTTCCTCCGTTGAAACTTGGTTATCCGATGCCCAATTAATACTCAACCCAAACAAAACTAAACTACTCATCTTCCAACCCACCAAACATACTCAAAATAACTGTCACTTTAACATCACAGCAAAAGACAACACCACTATATACCCAACTGAACACACCAAATTGATAGTAGTGGAAATAGACAATAAACTAAAATGTGACATTCACATATCCATGACCATAAAAAAGTCCACAAAAAACTAGGAGCGCTATACAGAAATAAGCAACTTCTCACCAAAGCAGCAAAGATTTCAATAGCAAATTCCCACCTTATCTCCACCCTACTTTATGCCTCTCCAGTATATACTGATCTAAACCAGCTAGAGACCTGCTACAACAAAATCGCCAAATTCGCCACAGGGGCATCCTACCGTAGTCACCACTGTCTCTCACTTGCTGAACTGGGCTGGCTTGAACTCCCTCACCTCCTTCAATGGTATCAACTCTCACTCGCCCACAAACTAGTAAACCATCCACTAAATGTCCCATCCCTCCAGAATCTACTCCAACCCTATCACACCATCAGACCACTAAGATCCAGCAACAAAAATCACTTGCAGATCACTAAAGCCAATAACTCTGCTGGTGAAGCAGTATTCTCGCACCATAGCCAAATTATGGAACTCCCTCCCACCCACAATTACCTCCGTACCATCATGCACCCACTTCAAAACTTTACTAAAAGCGCACCTAAAAACATGCTGGCTATGCCCTTGCAACTCCCACTCTAATATCACCCACCCCAGCCAACCACTACCTTTCTTTCCACTCCACTAACTACCTTGATTATATCAAGCTCAGATGCTCATAAGCCAGTTATTATTATACAGGAGGAACTTGTTCTTGTAACATTTGTTAATGTCTGTTATGTACTTCACAGATAAAGATTCTAGTTGTCTACTGATGTACTATGTTCTTCATTTGTAAATATGTTATAAGTAATTGCTATGTAAATTGTTAATCACTATGTAATCCAATGTAACTACTGTCTGTTTATTTTAACTGTGGAGCTTTTCTCCCCGGTCCTCCGCCGAAAATGGACTTACGTCCAGTTGGACATTCCCGGTCAACAAATATAAATAAATAAATAAAAGAGGAAGATAGATTGAAAGGGGTGGACACTATGTATTCTGGTTCTGTGGAATACATTGGGATGGCCAAGAAATTTAATTAGTTGAAGGGGAGTGGTTTCACAAAATAATTTTGTGCTTACTCAACAGCCAGTGAAGGGAGAGGGAAGGAAATGTGTGGTCAAATTAACATAAGGGGTAGTCAACTAGAAAGATAGTTGAGTTTTATGGTCTCTTTCCTAGTTTTAATATGCAGTTAAAAAGCAGAATACAAGTAAAACATTGTAAAGAAAACAAATCACCATATACAAAATAGAAGGCAGTAAAGTAATGCAAAATACAAGAAAACAAAAGCAAACTAACCTTTCCCTCACATCAAGTTGTGGCAGAGTCTGGGTGAGCTTTTCTAGAAAAAATATTTTCAGGGAGTGTAATGAGTTGGCAGACTTTAAAGATTCCCTGAAGACTTCTCTGTCAAAGATACTGGGTGAGCAAATTGGTGTCACTAAGGAAATATTTTTTTTCAGCTGTGATACAGAATCTGAATTGCCCAGACATAGTAAGGCCTTTCTGAGTCTAATTATGGTGGCTGTCAAAAAAACAGTTACTAGAAAATGGAAGTCAAAGTCTAAACCAACGTTAATTGAAGTAATTAATGTAGAAACAGAGATAAAACAATTGGAATTGGGATCTTTAGAAAAGGGTAGGAGCAAATTACATAGCAAAAAAATGAGAATTGTGGGAACAATGCATGCAGAGGATGAACAAGGTTTAAAAGAAGGCAGGATTTGAATAAGCTATGTAGCGTTTGACAGACTGTGACTGGATAGATTACAAGGGATGTGTAATATTTGCAACTACAGTTATGTCAATATGGTTTGTGATGTATAATACTTGCACCTAAAATTGTCAGTATGATTTGATCTGAAGTTGTCTTCATTTGGTCTTCAACCTGTGGGTCATTGATCTGGCTACCTTTCTCCAACATCTGATCTGAGCTGCAAGCACCTGCCCTACCCATAATGCCCCTGTCTTCTTCTTTCAGATCTCGTTTGCCACGCTCCTGTAAGTACCATGTTCTGCTGGCTCTGAGCTTTTTGGGTAAGTGTGTGTCTTTTTTGCCCATTCTAGTTCTTCTGTCTAGGAATTTTCCGTTCTATCTTTCCTATTGCCCCTCCATGTTTTTGGTCGGTTTAAAAAAAAGAAAAAAGCCCCTTTCCTTCTGTCCTATTTCTAATGTGTGTGGGTGTGTGCATCCTTAGTTTGGGCCTACCACTATCTTTGACCATGTCAGAGGCTCCCAAACCTGGGTTTCGCAAGTGCACGGAGTGTGGCCACAAGCTTTCCCTGGCTGATGGCCACATGCTATGCGTTGTGTGTTTAGGGGTTGCCCACCTTGATTCCTCCTGCTCGATCTGTGTGGGGTTCAATCCCTGAGCATTGATCAACAGTAGGAACAAACTTATTCTAACTGGCCTTCCCCCCTCCCCCCCACCTTCTGCGGGGCCCTAGACCTCCTCTTCCAGTGCTACGACTTCTGCCTCAGCCTCTGGGACTCAACCTCTCGCCAGGAGGACCAGGGACAGGGATAAGCACAGGCACAAGAAGAAGTCTAGGAAGTGGTCCCTCAACTGCTCATCCTCATCGGGACCCCTGCCAAGCTCCAAGGATAGAGTCTCCCTGGCTCAGTTCCCCACACTTTTCCTCAGAGCTGGAGGTGGTTCGGAAGCATTTCCCAGCATAGGCATCAGCTCACTGCCCCTCTAGGCCACTGTTGGTGGCTTCTTCATCCAGATCCACCCGCAGCCTTTCCAAAGCCGAGTGGACAGGATGATTCAGAAGTTCATCCGCACCCAGATACAGATGGGAGTCTTGCCTCCCCCCCTCTCTCTCCAGAGCAGGGGCATGCAGTACGTCTTCGTTCCAATTACTCCTTCTGATCCCCGGTTTCAGAGTCGACCCTCGACATTGAGGGGTCGGAGCCGACGGTACCTGGTAACTCCGCTGCCCACTTTGTTACCTCAGGGACAGCCTGCTGCCTCTTCTCTCCACAGGAGCAGCTAGATGTTTTCAAGTCCTCCCCAGAGGCCCCCCTTAGGAGGTTCGTCAAAAACATGTGTAAAATGAGGCACAATAGTCTCCCCACCGGAGTCTCTCACAGAAGACCTCGACTTGGAGGAGGGTAGGGTTCCCCTCAATCACCCCTGGAGGATGTCTCATTTGGAGACATCATGGAGATCCTGTGACATCACAGGGGATGGTCCGTCCAAAAATCCAACTTTGACGAGTTGATGTTCCTGGAGGAGTTTGGCGCAGGACCCTCTACTTCCTGGGTGTCACCCCCCCACGGATCCCCTAGTGGATCTTGTGACATCTCTGGCATGGAAGGAGCCCAACATGGTGGAGTCTATTCCCAAGCCCCGATAAGGTCCTTAGTGCCCCCACAGACAAGCTACATTGGTCAAATGGACCCCTGGTCGATGCCATGGTGCTGGTGACACCATCAAGAAGGAGCTTGCACTGGAGAGCTCTACGATTCATCCATCGGATAGAGAGTCTAGGACGTTGGACTGTTTTGGGAAGTGGGCCTACGCTTCAGCCACGTTCACTGTATATGCGCTGAACTATATGGGACATGTCATTAGGCTTCAGCAAGACTTGGTGAAGGAGGTCACCGAGTCTAACCCAGGGTCCATGTCTGCGGAGGATAAAAGGTCTTCTCCAGAATGGCCACCCTCACTTCCATTGTCAATACCTCTATGTGGCTTCTCTCTCATGCCACTGAGGGCGCTGCTAAAGCTGCTGGGGCAGGCATTGCCATCAGGCATCATGGCTTGCTCTGGCTTTGTACCTTCTCAAAGCCCTTCAAGGCATCCTTTGCCAATGGCCCTGTGTGATGGTTCCACTCTGTTTGGAAAGATGGTACGTAACACTCTGGTCCAGAGGGAGAAGGGCAGGAAGACTCTGTCTGCTGTTGGAATCTGCTTTTCAGCCCCTCAACGGTCCTTCTCCTGGAATCAGTGGGGGCAAATAAGATGTGATTCCGAAAGTGTCTGGGTTATTCTCTGTATGCTCAGGACTGTCCTTACTCTAGAGGCAAAGGAAGATTCGACACATGCCGCACTCGCAGCAGAGGGGGCTCGAGAAATCAAGGGTGTCAGAATCCATTCCCGGACAGGCCCTCACATCAGCCCTGAAAGGTTGCCCAGTTGCTCATCTCTGGAGGCGTCGGGGGTCGACTCTCGCTACTCCCATCAGCCTGGGAGTCGATTAAAAACTATCAGTGGGTGTTGCGAATCATATATCCAGAGGATATTCAGTCCCCTTCTTTCAAAGGCCAAGCCCGGCCAGGTTCCTCCCGGATGTTTCATCTGGGCAAAGGGAGGCAGCAGCACAGGAAATTTCCAAGCTGCTAGAAAAACAAGTCATCCAGCCCGTCCTCCCAGACCAGTCCGGGTTAGGCATCTATTCCAGGTTCTTTTTGGTGCCATAGAAAAGGGGGGACCTGAGGCCAATTCTGGATCTGTCTACCGTGAATCTGTCAGTTGCCAAAACAAAATTTCAGATTGTCACACTCCAATCTGTCCTGCCCTTTTTGCAGGAAAACGGCTGGATGTACTCAATAGATGTTCAAGGTGCGTACTATCACATCAAAATGTACAGACGCTCTCGGAATTTCTCCACTTCAGGCTGGGGGATCAATCATTACTAATACAAAGCACTACCCTTTGGTCTCACCACAGCCCCCAGGGTGTTCACCAAAGTGATGGCGGTGGTAGCAGTTCACCTGCGGCAGGTCTTCCCTTACCTGGACGATTGGCTCCTCTCTGCCCCCTCCAGGAATCGACTCTGCCAAGCTGTGGACTTTCTTGTCCGAACCGTCCACCAGTCGGGCATCACCATCAATCTCAAAAAATCTATCTTACAACCGGTTCAAGTTCTGGACTTTATTGGAGCTTGGTTGGACACCATTCAGACCAGGGCCTTTCTGACACCTGACAGACTTTACTCCCTCACACAACATGTCTTGTACATTCTTCAAGTTCCATCGCCTTTTGCAGAGATGGTTTTAAGGGTGTTAGAGTCCATGGCGGCCATGATCACCCTCGTCCCCACAGCCCAGTAACATACGAGCATGCTCCAATAGACACTGGAAGTCCAGTGGTCCTTTCTGGATCTACAACTGTCACATCCGATTCGTCTCTCCCAGGCATGCACAGATTCTCTTCTTTGGTGGACTCAGTCCCCAGATCTTCTTCGCAGTCACCAGTTTATTCTCCCCACCCCTCTGACCATGGTGACCATGGACGCCTCTCTGCTTGGGTGGGGAGGCATTGTTTGGGAGGGACAGTTCAAGGCAGGTGGTCTTCCCTATAGACCCAGTTGCATGTCAACATCCTAGAGATGAAAGTGGTGCTATTGGTTTTGCAAGCTATTCAGGCCCATCTTTCCCCTAGGACAGTTGCCATCCAGACCGACAACATGTCGGTAGTATGTTATATCAACAAACGGGAAAACCAGGTCTTATCCCCTTTACCGCTAAGCCATGAATTTGTGGGAGTGGGCAATCTCCACCGGGTGTTTTCTGATAGCAACGGACATTCCAGGGATGTCCAACATTCTGGCGGACAGGCTAAGCAAGTCTGTCCTGATGCCTTATGAGTGGTCTCTGAATCCTTCAGTAGCGAAGCAGATCTTTCTAAAGTTGGGTCAGCCTTGCTGCGATCTCTTCGCCTCTCCTTCCAAAGTGAAGTGCAGCGAGTTTTTCGCTCTGAATCCTCCTCCTGGGGAGTCCCCCAGAGATGCTCTAGTTCATGCTTGGCCCTCTGGTCTTCTTTATACTTATCCTCCTCCTCCTCTGCCCCTGATCTCAAAATTCATCCAAAAAGCACAATGGCTGAAGAGCTCAGTCATCCTCATTGCCCCCTTCTGGCCTCACCAAGTATGGTTCCCTTCTCTGTGGTCTCATGTAGTGTATCTAGCCTGGACACTGGATCCGGCTCTGGATCTGATTTCTCATCCCTCAGGGATTCCACATCCAAATCTGGCCAGCCTGAAGCTCACTGCTTGGCCAGATCCCATGATAGGACTCCCGGGTTATCTTCTCCAGTGAAGAAGATTTTTGTAGCAGCTCATAAATCTTCCACAAGGAAGATTTATTCCAGTAAATGGAAATGTTTCTCCATTTTGGCAGCTCAACGGGATTTAGATCCTTTCACTGCTGCAGTTCTTATCATCTTGGAGTTTCTGGCAAGCATTTTCCAGCAGGGTTGCCAGTTTCTCTACAGTTAAGGTTCAATTGGCAGCTATTCCTAACTTCCATATAGGGGACCATTCAGCTTCTCTAGCCTCTTCTAAGCTCTGCAAAGCCTTTTTGAAGGGTACTTTTCTTCTTTGGCCACTGATCAAGGACCCTGCACTTCCCTGGGATCTTACCTTGGTCCTTCAAGCCTTGGTTTCTTCCCCTTTTGAACCTGCTGCTTCAGTGGTTCTACAATTCCTGTCTTGGAAGACTGCTTTCCTGATTGCTATTATTTCAGCTAAAAGGGTGTTGGACCTTCAGGCCTTATCGATTAAGCCCCCTTATATGATTTTTCCATAGACAGAGTTTCTCTGCGCACTAATCCTTCATTTTTATCTAAATTGGCCGCAGACTCAAACATCATCAGGTTATCAACCTCCCTGTCTTCTTTCCAAACTTTCAGAATAAAGGGGAATATAAATTGCAACTGTTGGATATTCATTGACAATTACAGTTTTACTTGCACAGAACAAAGGCCTTCCGCAAGTCTGATCAACTTTTCGTTTCCTATTTTAAGCCCATTTTGGGAAAGCCTGTATCGAAGATCACCATTGCACATTGGATTTCTCAGTGTATACTCTTAGCGTATTCAACAAAGGGAGTGCCTCTGTAGGTCATTATTAAGGCACATTCTACTAGATCTATGGCTACTTTAGCCGCCTTTTGGTCCAGAGTTTCCTTGGATGACATTTGCTTAGCAGCTACCTAGGCATCTTCACATACTTTCATTTCCCATTACAAATTGGATCTTCTCTGCAGAAGCAGAGCATCCTTTGGCTCTGCCGTGTTATGGAATACCCTCCCGTGAGGGCCTCCCAGGTGTTTGGTAGCTAGGGACTCGGTCCGGTCCCACAGGTTGAAGACCAAATGAAGACAATAACTTCAGATAAAGAAGTTGTGTACTCACCATAATGTTCCATCTGAGTTGTTGCTGTTCATTTGTCTTCAACCGTCCCTTCCTCTTTCCCCCTGCCTCATTGGGGATGTGTGGTGGTCTGGTTGGGTAAGGGATGACCCTCTCTTGGGCATTATCTGTTACTTCTGTTGATACTGTCTCAGTTTTTGGCATCAGAAAGTAAGTCATGGTGTCCGGTTGGGTTGCTATGGAGGGCAGCAAACTCGATCTGAAGGGAGGAAGGAGACAAGGGGCATTTTGGGTAGGGGAGGAGCTTGGAGCTAGGAACCGATACTAGAGAAAGGCAGCCAAGTTGGATCTGTGCTGGATCCGTGTCCCACAGGTTGAAGACAAATAAACAGCAACAACTCAGATGGAACGTTATGGTGAGTACATAACTTTTTTTTTCATTTATATAAATGTATGATTGCCTGTGTCATGTGTGATAATTTAATAAAGATGTTTCTTGTTTAAAAAAAACAATCAGCTATCCAGCAGGCCGTATCATCCCATCCTAGCCTTTAAGCTGTTGCTTCTGCTTCCAACCTTCACTTGTTGGTGTTTAACCAGTAGACTGAACTTCCTCACATCTTCAAGGTGGGAAAGCCCAAGCTTTAGCTGCTCACTTCCATCTTCTTGATCAGCTCTTCCAGCACATGGGCGTGCTAGTAGAACTCGCGTCTGCAGGGCTGCATTTAGGGTTTCAGTCCTTTGGATCACAGAGCCAGTTCAGGATACTATGAAATAGCGTAGTGTAGATGAGAAGCATAGATGAGATTCTTGTTTTTTGGTAACATCTGCTATAGTCTGCTGACTGAGTTTCCTCATGGTGCTGGTGCTTGATGGACAGTGCTTGCTAGTGTGACCTGCTGTACATTAGTGTAGCACTTAAGATTTTAGTCACTTTAGTAAGGACAGTATGCATACGTTCTATCTATGCTCATGCTCTGTTTTACCTGTTTTGCAGATTTGAAATTGATGAGACCTCACCGAGCATGTCTGGTTGCTGTGGAGAAGATTGCTCCTATGAAATTCTCAGTCGGAGAACAAAATACGGAGAGAGTCAGCATTCACATGGCAGCAGTCATTGTGGAGGCTGCTGCCATTGACTATAATTTCTTTTTAAATAAAGATGCTGCATAACTTTTTGCATCACTACTACCATTGCAGACACCACAGCTATACATTTGTTCTGTTATTACTTTGTCAGAGCTACCGTGGAGTACAGGAAGGCAAGGCTCTGATTCCCTTTTTTATTGAGAGCACCAGTTGACCACAAAAGAGCACCATGTTAGGTTATACACTGTGTGTGTGGTAATTAAAGGCAGTTTGTCCTATTAAAGTGAATTTGTGGTTCTCCTGCTGTGACAGCCCTATCTACCTCTGCATGTCTTGTCCCATAATACTGACTTTGAATGCAGTTCTGATCTGAAAGGTGGGCCTTTCTCTGTGGAAAACTGTTACCTTTCTATGTATTTTTGCAGAGCCTTAGCTTGCTTGTATGTGTTTTCATATCCAAAACTGGGTATAAAGGGAATGGGGTATAGTGGTTATCTGGATGTCTGCATGGAGTATTGCCTTGTACTAATATTGGAGACATTCAGAATGCCTTGCCATAAGAGTTATTTCAATTTCATGTATTATGCTTAATCTGGGCACAACTGCTTTAAATGATTTATTTAGAAAACCTTATATCATTGCTAATTTCCATCCAGTTTAAAAAGGGGAAATTAAAGGTGTACCAGACATTTATAGCCCAAATACATTAATCTCATTATTCTTCTAATCACACAGAGGTCTTACTGCTGATCATATTGGAAATGCAGATGTTTTGTAAGTGTACCAGCAATTATGCCTGTGTGAATGAAAAATTTATGACAAGACTTGGAACAGAAGATTTAAGATTTTTTTTATGGAATTGTGATCATTGATGTTTGTATTGCATATTGTACTGCTTTGCTTGTGGTTAAAGATGTTTGCCCCTCATTACTCTTAAGTGGTTTATTGATATTGTACTCCTGCTTTTCCTTATTCCTTTTTTGTGACAAATACAAAATGTTGCTGAGTGGTAGACTATCAAAGCATACTTTGAAGTTAAGGTTAATTGGTGTTTCTGTGCTGCCTCTGGATGAAAAGGTTTTGTGTATTATCTAACTGTTGGTCACTGGTAGATCTTATATGGTGGAGTGTCCCTGTTATGTTTTTAAGAAAATTGAAAGTTGTTTCTCCTTTATTGCTGCTTTGTTTTATTTGCACTACAGACAAGGTGCTATTTTCAGATATAATATTCTGAATTAAAGAAAGTGTTTTTATTACTTGTATTAGTAGTGTAAAATTTTCTTGACCTTGTTATTTGACAAATTGGGTAACTTGTTGCATTCACTTTAAAAGGGGACATCATCCTGGAGCTTACCAGTAAGATACAAGTGTATTCCTTGTATTGGAAATTGTGACCATTTCTTGGTGCATTTACTTTGCACTGATAGTTTATATCTTTGGTATGAAAGCATTGTACATTTTTAGCAGAGTAATTTTGTTTGATTCTATAGTGGAGTCCCCCCACACACACACAAAAAAAATCTTGCACCACCTTACTACTTATATTGCAGATCAGATCTTCAGATTTGTATTTATTTACTTAACTGATCTATTTCCTTATATTTAACCTATGATTAAAAAAGTAGGCGTGAGAAAATTCAGACTGTCTGCACAACAGACTTGAATCTTGATGAGATATGAAGTGGCAAGAAATTTCTGAGCCTAACACTGTCAATCAGCAGCAGAGAATGTTTTGTTCTGTGCATGCAGGTATACATTAGGAGCAGCTTACTCTAACGTCTGCCTACTCCCTCCCCCGGCATTGCATAAGGCATTCTGTTGTCTTTAGTGTTTGGTTTGTTGGTGGAATGTGGTGGCTTCTTGCCCTGGCTGTTGTTTAAATGTTTGACCAGCAAACATTATTCACATATTTTTATTTTTGTAGATTTTGGAAAATATCTTAAGTGGAAACCAGTCCCAGTTTGTAATTATTAGTCTGTATCAGTAATCTTAAACACATCATAAAAAAAACCTCTTGTGTCATTTTACTGACATTAATTTCTGAAGGAATGTTCCTTCTGGAAATTGAAGAATAGTTCTGAGATATCCCCATTTTCCAGTAAGAAAATCAGACTGTGCTAGTATGCGCTAGTGGCACACACCTAACCCACTAATGATCAGCATGCCTATCCTACCTACCTGCATTCACTATTAAGCTCTCAAGTCATTACTCAGACCCACTCTGATCACCTGGTCCATAGTCATGATTTTATCCCTCTGTGTCACCGGTGCAGGCTATTACTGGTATTTCTTAGTGCGCTTTGATTAGAGAAGTGAGATAAGCTTGTGTAAATGTATTTTGCTTGGATGCCTGTTGAAGTTTTGTGGACTATAATTGCGACCCTGGGAAAAGCGGAACTGTAGGTTTGTGTTAGTAGTAGCAGCACCTCTGACTATTCTTCATACTTGGAGATTCAGTGATTTCAGAGATAGGTATCTGGAATTTGGGGTAGAGGGAGCAAGGCTGCTTTTAGCCTAAATGATGTAACTGTAAGTTTTGAAATTCACGTCTTTTAGCTTTAAGTGTTAGGACTTGCTTTGTCAGTGTTTCCATGTCTCATAGGGAGCCATTTTGCTTGCTATTTTTGAGAAATGTTTTGCGATTAACTGGAGAACACTAAATAGTTGGTTCATAGTACTTACTATGCTACTGATCTGCGATGATCTTAAGAAGCCTAGCCTTACATTCCCATTTTTCATACAAATAACCCAGTGATAAGCTGAGCAAGGATATTTTGTGACATTTCCATAGTTCACCTATCCACGAGGGACAGGGGTGTTAAACTGGAGATGAATTTGTGTTTACCTATCCATTTGTCCAAATTACATTTGCATAAAGTAACAAAAGTACTTTACTTTATGTGAATTGGAAAACTGTTCCAAGAAGCAGTATTCTCTGTGATACATACCTGTCACTCCAGCATGTCCTGTTTATTTTGCAAAAGCAATTTCGATCCCTTGAGCAAGTATTTATTATTCCACTGGACTTGTTTTTGTGTTTGTGTAATAGGTCTGACAGTTTGGTCTGTTGAAGCTCTGTACACAAGGCAGAGGACGCCTCTCAGTAACCTGTATGAAACTGTGTAGAGAGATAAGACTTTGAGATGGTCTGCATAATTTTTACAATTTAGGCCATTGATTTTTTTTTTAATGAGAGTTGTGACAAGTGTTTGGACAGATACATACAAAAAGGAGAATTATACTCCTTGATTGGTCTAGTGAATGCCAGCTACAGTGGAACAATTACATCCGTGAATTTGGATGCAATGCCTTTAGATATATGTTTTGCATTGAAAAAGGACTTCCTTTTAACACTGAATAGACAGTCATTAAAGGATAGTTCATTGTCGACATAGGTTCCCAGATCCGTAATTTACAGGATTAGTTTCCAAGGGTGTGTTGTCACTCTAATATAAGGGTAATCATGCTTGCCTAACGATACAGTTACACACTTCTTGACATTTATTTTTAGTCTACAGTTTTGACACCAGGTATTTGTTTGGGACAAGCCCTTCTGAGGGATTTTAATGTCCACCAGGCAGTTTGATGGCACCAAGTTTTCAGATGACTACAAACTTGGCCCCAAACATGTAACGTTAGCTTTGACCTCCAAGAAGAGTGGCCCAAGGACTGAATCCTGGGGTATGCCACTAGTGACCGTTCTTTTGAAAGCTATATAGCTGCCCACCCGAACTTCTGGGTTCTGTTTGTGAGACAATTAGCTATCCAGTCAGTTACACAGGGATTGACATTCAGGTATGAGAGTTTATCTAGGATACCTGACTGTGAGATGGTGTCAGATGCCTTTGGGAAGCTCTAGATTTGGAGGTGCACTGTTTTGCCATTATCTGTTGCTTCGGTAACTTTTTCAGAGCTATTGGCATAGATCATAATTCCATCTTTTAATAGCACTGAGTGAGAAATTGCTTACCTTGTGTATATAGACGATATGACAAATTAAGAGTCTAGTACTGATGCTCTTTTGGTTATTTTTGTGTGGTATGAATGAAGAAATTCAGAGCTTCCAAAATACTGTAGTCCAGCAGTAGTTCAGTAAGCTGTGTGTGACTTGACAAACCTTGTAAATAAAAATGCAAAGACTAGTGATAAGTGGGATTAGTGACACTGTATGCCACAGTATCTTGAGAATGTGGAAGCTGTGCTGTTCTGCATTTTTTTGCATTAAGATAATTAAAAAGCATTGTCATTTGATGCAATTTTTATTCTTTGACCTTCCCACCCTTATTTGTCACCCTCTGTTATGAAAGTACATCTGATAAGTAGGGTAACAGATGGATCATGTACTGTATCTGTTGTTATTCATTTATCAGTGCAACTGCTCAGTGTATCCACCCAGAAGTAAGTACTGCCTTTGGGTTGTACACTTGTAGAACAGCACAACTTTGTTTTGTCACTTTGTTTTAATTTCTTTTTTTGGTGATTCAGAAGAAATAGAACACAAAAGTTTTTGTTATTGAAGTTATGTATTTAGTGATTGTGCTGGTTATGTCAGTTTAATAAAAAAACAAAGCCAAAGAATTATTCACCAGAAGAGTTGTAAAACCATGCATTTCAGTTTGTGTTAGCAATGGTGGAGATATGTGGAGTAGATAGATTTGAACTTGTCTCTTAGAGAAGGAACATTTATTTATTTATATTTTTACCTTTTTTGACATATTTATTAAGTAATCACATTTCAAGCTGTTACAACAGCTTACATACATTAATATAAAAAGAAAACAAAACGTAATAACCATTTATTATCATGCAGCATGATAGTAAAATTTTTATTCAATCCAGAATTACTTAAACTGCTTATTTCCTACCTTCCATTAAGCATCACTCCTCCTACTGAACATTGTCCTGCATGTATTGTTCTGACAAATTTCATTTATGTCTCTGAAATTTACTTCCCTTTTTTTAAAGATCCCATTTCCAGTCTTTTATCTCTTTAAAATATCCAGCAATTCCTTTATGTTGGGTATAGATTTTGATTTCTGTTTTCTAGGAGTTGCTTTTTGGCAGCCAGTAACTTTAGACTTGGTAAGGTCTTGCTACGTATAGGCAGTTTACTTCCTATATCCCAGCTGAAAAATAAATCATTTCCTTGTTATAACAATTTGTACCCCCCCCCCCAGCATTTCTGTCAAAGTAGGAAATCTGCCAAGTCTGTATATTCTCCAGAATTATGCTTCCAGTTACCTGTCTTCTCCTTCACACCTGCGGCATTTGCTGTATATGTGAGGAAAAATCCTCTGGTGTCCAGGGGTGTAAAAATACCTATGCATACACTTCAATGCAAAAATCCTAAACCTTCTGGACTTTGTTCCATACTTGGGAGCCTTACACATTTCTTCCTGTTGTTCCCTTGTAAGTTACCTTTCATTCTCCTTTAGTAAAGTTTTCTAATCTCCTTTGATTCTTGTAGAGATCATGCTGCATTTGTACATGCCCTGCTAATTATCCCTTTTAATGTTTTAAATTCAACTTAAAAAGTCTTCATCTTCAGAGTTGTTCTTTCATTCCCAATTCTCTTTCTATGCCCCTATGTTCTGTTGTCACTTCCTGATATGTATATTTTTAATCTGGTCTTTGATAGTTTAGCATGTACATTTTTTTTGTTAGCCCTATTGTACCAGCTACTATTGGAGCTATGAGGTTGTCTGTTCTCCACATTGTTCTAATTTCTGCTTGCATATCGTAGGGTTTTATAACCTTGCATTTCCCAGTATGCTGGACACTAGTTTGTTGGTGTAGCTGTTTCAGTAGTGATTGTCATGAGATCAGTACTTTATTTTCAGTAATTCTCTGTGGTTCATGCTTGCAGTGCTTCTCGGCTACCTATGTGTTGTGTGCACAATCCATAGTTTAACAGTCATGCTACATTATTGTGCTTTTCAGTGTTCAAACCTTCAATCATTTTTTTGATCAAGCGAAATTCAGAAAATAAAAAATATTGACGATTCCACGTTCAGGGACATCCATTGACCATTACTGGAACATGAGTAACATACTGGCAACATTAGCATGTTTATACCTGGAAAGCTCCAGTTCTTTCCATCTGTGCGTTTCAGATCATAATCCTTACTATCTTTTGTGTTGCCAAGTATTTGTTTTCTTAAGTATCAGCACAGAAAGAATCTGTGTGGCTGTTGTATTTCCAGACAAGACCTGGGCTAGCTTTGTCTTTATTGTCTTAAAGAGGGGCATAATGTTCAACTGCCGTGTCAGTGATTCAATTTTGCCACTCAGTGGCACCATTGAAAGAAGCTTTTGGCCAGCTTTGTGACAAAAAGTGTAGCCATCAAGATCTCATTGCAAAGGGACTGGCATCACCACAAGGACAAATACATGTTAAAGTAGATCAAGGCTTGACCCTGAAAAACGCAGGTCATGTCAAGCTAGCCCCTCCTTCCTTGTCTCTGAAGATGCCGACCTTATCTTTGACAACTAAGGACTTGAAGCTGGATTCTTCCTTTGCTGAATCAGAGAACAAAGGTATATGAGTAGGTACTGCACCAGCTCCTACTGTGAGGAGATGGCTGTAACCTAAGTTTAGCTAGCATTAGTCTATGTAATTGTCCTTTGAATCACTTGGCTGTGGGTCAGTAGTGCTCAGGGAAGTTCCTACCTGGAAAATACCTCATTCCCCCAGGCTTGCCATGTTCTAGCTGAGGTGGCTTAGTGGAATTTACATCTCATGGGATAGATAGCAACCAAATATTTGACATGTAGTAGAAGCCTGATTCAGCAGTGGCGGGTGTTCTGCTTTATTCATCAGGACAAATGCAGTCTGTAGCTAGCACTAGGTATGGCATAGGTCTCTATTAAGCATACACCACCTTAATTTGGAGTGCTGTAATTTTCCAGCTCATCCTTGTCTCCTGGCAGGTAGCACAGGACACACCCATGATTGGTCTTGGTGTATTTGTTGCACACTGTCCTTTACTTGATGCCATATGCAAACTTTATCACTGTGGTTAGTGGGTGAGTCCAGGATTCCCATATCTCCTGGTGTCTACTGTTTTGGGGAATCGGAGAACCCTAACAATTTTCTCTTTCTGACAGACGAATAGTGAGTCCATCCTTCCTGCCCACCCCTACTCTCAGACAACTCTATTAATTGGAGAGACCCAAAGGCTTATAAGGAGCACCTCAGCTCCTTTTATTCTCCCCCAGAAGTATCTGAGATTTTATTTTAGACCTTGATAAGCCATATATTATCCCATGTGGAGTTCATTAAGGATGCTGGCCTAGCATCTTGGAGTCTCGAGGGCACTTTGACTAAGCTGTTTTAACTCCTCAAGAGGGTAAATGCCCTTTACCTCCCCACCCTTGCTTGAGTCAGTCAAGCATCCTAATGCTGAGTCCTGTGTTATCTTTTTATTGCAGCGTAGGTCCAAGAGAACACAACACTGCCACGTGACAAGGAGTCTAAATGAATGTTTGGCAAGAAAATTTACTTCTCTGCTACACTGGGGCTTGTGGTCCGTATTGTTTTGTCTTACTGCCCCAATTCCAGTCCCACTTCTGAGGTAGATTATGGATAAGCTTGAGAACTTTCCAGAGTCTGGCTTCAGGGAGGATTTTTTCAAGACTGTGGCTCCTACAGTGGGCTGTCAAGCAGTCATGTATCTCTGAGTGTGCAGGTGCTCTTGCTAGCGCTGCAGACACTGTGTAAGAGTGCTTGACTAATGTCCATGATGGACATTGAGAAAAGTATCATGAAAAACCATTTCTTGTAAGTGTATTTTTGCCAGTTCATTGAGGATATGGTTGATGACCTCCCGTGGAGGAGGTGGGCTCTCATCTCTGTGTAGGACTTTATGATCTGTCTTCCTTCCACCTCCACTTTTTCATCTCTTAATCTAGCCAATTCCGAAAGAGAGAGAAGGCACCTTGCCATAAGAGGAAAGCTCTGAAATGTCAGAGTCCTGCTTCCCCTGTGCTGCACTATTAACTTTGATTTGGGACTGTCCAAAAGTGGTGGGGTTGTTTCGATTGAAGAACTACCACCATGGAGCAGTTGGTTTCTAGTTATAGTCACACATATCCACATACTGTAGCTCACAGGCCCATTCCCAGAAAAGGTTCTACTACAGGGGGGAGTCCATCTCATTGAAATTCTTGGGATGCTGAGACTCTTCTGCTCTAAGCCACTGTAGATGATGTCTCTGTCTGAGAAGGAGATAAGGGGTATTTTTGTCTCTCCATCCTAAAGGGGAAGGGTGAGGTCCATCCCATTGTAGACCACAGTAATGTCAGGTGGCGTATCCATTATGTTTTCATATGGCCACCCTATAGGGCTGATGGCCTTGGTTATAGATAGATGATAAGATTGTTTTCCAGGAATATGTTACTATGTTTCATTATGTAGATGATTAATTTTTGATAGCCCCATCCAGCGAAGCCTGGGAAGAATTTCTGCAGTGATGCTCCGAAGTTTGCAGTTGCTGGGGGCACCATCTATTTAAAGACATAATCTCTGGACTCTCTCATACTGCCTTTTTCAATATGGAGTTTTAGCCTCCATTGCCTTTCAGTCTTGCTGTAGAAGAGTGCCCAGGAGGTCATGACCTAAGTCAACTGTGTAAGAATACAGGTTGCAAAATATGAATCTTACTCTTCCTAGGCTTA
The DNA here is from genome assembly GCF_019279795.1 of Protopterus annectens. Taxonomy (NCBI): domain Eukaryota; kingdom Metazoa; phylum Chordata; order Ceratodontiformes; family Protopteridae; genus Protopterus; species Protopterus annectens. Next base: position 184,545,743 of record NC_056738.1, read on the forward strand.
CTAGTTGCTTCATTTTCCATAGTGCCACTTACATGTCTAAGGATGCAGGCATCCATAGTTTGTCACTACATTCTCATGGACTTTACTTTGGTTTCACACTTCTGTTACTGTACTCTAGAGTGACGGATAATCCACAGTAGTCTTCTGGTGGGTCTTCCTTTCTGAAATTGAATCCATCTCAAATTTTGATAATGGGCACATCACTTACATGTTGGGAAGCTTATCTACCTTTCCACATGGTGCAGGGAGTGTGATTCCTTCCTAGAAACAGGGCTGGACCTTAGTCATTTGGAGATGAGAGCAGTCCTCTAAGCACAGATGAATTTAGAAAGAAAGCTGCCTCCAGGATCTTTCCTAGACTGGTTAGGCAGTCTGTCATGTTTTACCAAGACAAGCAAGAATGTGTGAGGACATTCCCCTCTTGCAGGGAGATGATGCTCATTTGTATGTGGGTCATGGGCAAGGGACATCACCATAGACATGTCAAATCCCAGTGTATATAAGCACATTGGTGGTACTATCCTACTTCATCTAATCTTCTCCTAGAGCAGCAGATTTGGCTGCCATTCATGGTCCACGTTGACAAGAATTGGGACACTCAGGAGATTTAATATGTTCTCCATTTTTGAGAGAATATGGTCCTCTGCCTGTGCTGCATTATTCATCATGACAAGTGGGAGATAATTGTGATAGATGCAGTCTCTCTTGTGCAGTGGGATTTCTCCCTGCCGATTTGAATTTCATCACAGAATTCGCAGACAAATGATCTAAAAAGCAAAGAAAAGACTGTCCCAGGTGGCTTGAACTGGTGTGTTTTTATGCTCTGCTCTCCCTGGCAGTACACAAAACTGTCATTTCAGTCAAAAGATGTTGCTCACATTTGGAATGGCATCTAGCTCCACATCCGTGCTTTTTCTAAAGTTAAATCCCTTGCAACCAACAGAGTTGGTGGCTGGAGTCTAGGTGGTTGTTGGGAAGTTTCAAAGCATTCCACTTAACAGGGCTTCTATTTTCAAGTGGACTTTTTTTCAGTTTTGGCATATTGGTATCCTCTGCCCACCCCTTTTTGGTCAGCTTATCGACTGTATTGATCTGTCTCAGACATTTGTGTGATTTGGACCTTGATTGCACCACAGTCAGTGTGTTTGTGTGTGTGTGTTGTCTTTGTGGGTCATAACTTTTTCAGAAGGCAGGATGGTGGCCCAGCACCAAATAATCAGACAGCTCCTTAAAGGGGTACTCTATCTCCAGAATTCTATTAAGAACTTCTCTCCCTGGGTTTTAAGCTTCAGGTTGATAGACTTCCATAGTTTGAGCCTGCTGACTTGGCAGCTTTGAAATGTTCTTAAAACATAGACATTTATGGTGCCATCACTTCTGCACGTGCTTCCTTCTGGAGGTGGTTTTGGAATTCTCCTTGACCAGTCTTTCTACCTCCCATTTTTTATGGATCCAGAAACCAGGGAAGAAAGGGCTTTTCTTACAATGTGGATGTGCAGTCAGCTCAAATGATATCTGAAACAGATGTATGAATTTAGGAAGGTGGACAAGATGTGTACTTTGCTCCAGGGAGGTGAGGGCTTATGGTTGTTAAGCAGGTTCATTTACCAGTTGTGTTGTCTTTTACTGTCTGTAGTCAAAGATCAATTCATTTGAAGCTGCCTCTGGTGCTTTCTTTAAGAACATCTTTGTTGCAAATATCTGTGCCATAATCACTTGGTCTTGGGTGCATACCTTCACCCAAACGTTACTTATTTGACAGTGGCTCAGTAATTGAGCCTCATTTAAAAAGACTTTTGGGTGCTCCTTTTTGAGTTTTGTGCTTTTGCACTTCTCCAGTTTATTCTTACTTGGTGGTTGCTGTTTAGGATCTGACCCACTAAGAAGTCCTTAATTGTAGGTATAACAGTCAGTTTTTACATGATGATTTGGCTTCCTTCATCCAGCTATGAATAGGTGCCTCTTTATTGGCCTCATATCTTTGAGTTCCTTGAAATTAGGGCGTGTGTGTACTTCTGTATTGACTAATTTATTAATGCAAGTATCAAATCTTCATTGTTATTTCTTGATTTGCAGGGAGGATGCACACTTTTGGCATGGACAAACTACCAGACTTTGAAGATGCACATGCTTATGTAGCCAATGTGTTACATCATGGTTTGCATTTTTTTTTAATTTCCCCAAATGCTTTGGGTTTCTAACACCTGACAGGAATGGACTCCGTTCCTGAGTGATGGTGCGATTAAAGTTTTGAAATTAGTGATGTTCTTCATCTCATATTGCTGCAGTCCTTACATATGGGTAGTCCGCTGTCCTCGGTCGGCCCGAATACCAAAGTATTAGGCTGACGTCGGTCATGGGCGCTCAGATCTGACATCAGAGTGTCAGGGTATAAAAGCGCATGACCGACGTCATATCCTCAGTCTTTTTTGCCGCATGGTCCGATGCAGAAGCAGCGTTGCAAGTGCCGTTCGGCGTTCTGAAATTTTCGTATTCTGAGTTTCAGACCGAAACCAAGTTGGGCTAAGTACCCGTTGGGGAATATTTTTGTTTTTCTTGCCTCAGTTAATTCCGGATGTCAGAAAAAGTGAATAATTGTATTTCTTGTGGGAAACAGATACCGCATAGGGATTATCACTCTCTTTGCATTCCTTGTTTGGGACGGACCACGGCGTAGTCGGTGTCGGTTTTGTGCTAGGTTTAATAAGCGCACTATATAAAGAAGGTTAGATTGTGCTAGATTGGGCTTTGGTAAGCGGTGAAATTATAATATGCCGTCGGATCCTCCGTTGCCCGCTTCCGAAGAAGCGCAAAGACAAATCCTTGAAACCTAGACAGGTTGATTCGTCCGTTTCGGACGCCGGTCCTGCAGAACCTACAGTGGAGCAGGTGGATCCGGCTGAAGTTTCTGTTGAGTCTCAGGGGGAAACTTTGATTTTGCAGGATGTAGTCTCACAGGAGTCAGGTCAAGCTGAAGGGGCCTCTCAGGTTACTGTTCTCCCTTCTATGCCTAAGGTGGTTAGGCCTTCTGCTACTATTTCTAAGGCTTCTTCTAAGGGCAGGTCTGTTTTGCCTTCCTCTGGTGTCCCTCCAGGTACTTCAGGGTCTGTGCCTAAAAGCACATGCTTAAAATGGCAGAAGATTTGATTACTTTAATTAGAGGTTCTATGCCCCCTCCTGATAAGAGGCCTAGGGTGGAGCCAGAGTTGGAAAGTTTGGATCAGGCCTCAGATGACTCAGACTCTTCTGCTGCAGATATTCAAGATTTTCCCCTTATTCGGATTCTGATGCAGAGGATTCCACTCCTTCTGCTTCTCCTCCAGAGGATTTTTCATTTTCAGAAACTCTGCATTCCATGAGGGAGCATTTTAAGTGGGAAGGACAGGATTTCTCTGATTCACGGAAGAGGCTTAGGGAATTCTTGTTTTTACCACAGCATAGACCCTTGGCTATACCTCCTGTTTTGGATGTTGTTCAAGATGTTTTCTCGAGGCTTCCCTTAATCCAGATTCTTTGCCTCCTGCGCCAGTTAAACCGGACAGGTATTACAGGGTGCCTGAGGCTCATAAATACCTGTATAAGAGTCCTAGGGCGGACCCAGAAACTATTAGTCAGGGGCCTAAGGGTGTTAGAGCTTCTGTTGTAAAGAATCCGGTTCCTCTAGATAAGGAAGCCAGAGCTTTGGATAGATGGGGTAAGAAGGTGTATACCTCTTCTACTTTAGCAATGAGGGCTTTAAATTGCCAGTTTCATATGTTGAAATATCAGAATTTCCTCCTTTCTCAGCTAAAATCTAAAGTAGATGCTTTGGCAGAGGGCATAGAGTGTAAAGAATTGCAAGATTTAGTACATGTCTCTGAACAGGTGGGTAAGCATTCTTTGCAATGTGGTTTTGATGCTGTACAGGCCTCTTCTAGGGTGGCTGCCACTGGTTCAGTTCTTCGTAGGCACGCCTGGCTTAAGGATCAGAATTTGTCCGAGCATGTTAAAGCTAGAATTCTGGATGCCCCTTTACAGTCTGAAGTTTTGTTTGGTCCCCCTGTGGAGTCGGTTTTGAAGAAAATGGAAGACAAGGCTAAGTCCATGCAGACTGTTAAAGATTTTTGCAGGTGCAACCTCTAAAGTTTAGTAGAAATTGGCCTACTAAGGGGTGGACCTACCCTTCTTCTGATTCTCAGTCTAGGGGTAGATCTAGCCGTGGCAGGGCAGAGCTCACAGTACATTCAGGCCTAGAACTTGGAGTTCACCTGCACAATCTGCAGGTGAGGGCAGGGGCCAGTCCTTTCGTAAACAGGCCCAATGACCTGCATTTTCAGCTGCCAGATTCTTCTTCCCTGGCAGCTCCTTTGGGAGGAAAGTTAGCACTCTTCAAGCAAAACTGGCTTTTAGTCACCCAGGACAAATGGGTATTGGACATTATAAACCGAGGCTACAAGTTCTATTTCCATACATTGCCTCCTTTCAAAGGCATGCCAGACGTTCCTCCTCGGCAAAGGATAGAGGCTCACAAGCAGATTTCTTTACTACTTCAAATAGGAGCTATACAGCCAGTTCCTCTGTCAGAAGTGGGACTAGGATTTTATTCTCGCCTGTTTCTAGTACCAAAGAAAGGGAACACGTGGAGACCAATTTTGGATTTATCTATCCTCAACACTTATCTGGACATTCCAAAGTTCAAAATGCTGACGTTACAACAGCTTTTACCTCTGTTGGGAAAAGATCACTGGATGGTAACTCTGGATCTCAAAGAGGCTTATCTTCATGTTCCTATCAGGCCCAGTTGCAGGAGGTACCTGCGTTTTCGGGCTGGAAGTTTACATTATCAGTTCTCTGCATTGCCCTTTGGCTTATCTACTGCCCTGTGAGTGTTCACGAAGGTTCTGGCTCCAGTGATAGCCTTTTTCAGGTTAAGAGGAATACAGATTTATCCTTATTTGGACGATTGCCTGATTATTGCACAACACAAAGACGAACTTCTGCAGCATCTACAGTATGTGATGGTAGTTTTAAGATGCCTAGGGTATTCTGTGAACGAAACAAAGTCCAGTCTAGTACCCTCTCAGGACATGTGCTTTCTGGGTGTGAGACTGAATACAGCTTCCCAGATGGCCTTTTTGACCCCGGACAAACAAAGAAGCCTTTCTCTTTATTTCCATCAAATGTCTCTACAGTCCAGGCTGACTGCAAGGACAGTCCTTCAAGCCTTGGGGTTCATGGCATCTTGTATTCTGGTGCTTCCCAATGCCAAACTGCATATGAGGAAGCTTCAATGGTATCTCAAAAATGTATGGACACAACACTGCCAAGATCTAGACACTGTCATTCAGATAATACCTTGCATTCAGAAAGAATTTTTGTGGTGGGCTCAGGAATGTCACCTAAACAAGGGACTCTCTGTGACCCGACCAGAGGCGAGTCAGATTCTAACGACAGATGCCTCGGACAAGGCTTGGGGAGCACACCTCAATGGAAAATGGGTGCAAGACACGTGGCCTGTCAGACTTCAACATTTGCATATCAACTTGAAGGAGATGTTAGCAGTCCAATTTGCATTGATGGCTTTCAAGGATTTACTTCACCCAGGGCAGGGGTTGATTCAAACAGACAACACTACTGTCATGTGGTACATCAACAAGCAAGGGGGAACCCATTCGTACCCTCTTTGCAGGCAAGCGATGATTTTGTGGGAGACTGCTCTCAGTTTACACCTCAATCTTCAGGCCAGGTTTCTACCAGGAGCACAGAACTCCTTAGCGGATGTGTTGAGCAGACAAATTGTGGATCCCCACGAGTGGAAACTGGATCCTCATGTGTTTCAAAAGTTGACAGTGTTATGGGGTACTCCAGACATAGATCTGTTCGCTTCTCCACTAAATTACCAGTTGCCAAAGTTTTGCACAAAAAAGTTTCATCCCACAGCTTGGAAGGTGGATGCTCTATCATTCAGTTGGAGCAATCTTCATGTCTATGCCTTTCCACCTCTGCCTCTCATTCCCAAGGTACTCCTGAAGGCCAGAAAAGACAAGCCATCCATGATTCTGATAGCTCGGATTGGCCTCGACAGCACTGGTACCCACTACTGAGGAGTTTGATGCAGGGAGCCTCCATGGCCTCTGCCTTTGATTCCGCATCTTTTGTCTCAGGAGGGCAATCACTTCCTCAATGTCAAGATTCAGTCTCTGCATCTCACAGCCTGGCATATTCTGTTTTAGACCCTGGAGGGTCTCAGCTTCCACAACAAGTTTTGAATGTTATTTTGGAGGCCAGAAGGCCTAGTACAAGGAAAGTTTACGCTGATAAATGGAGGAGATTTTTCTTTGGAGCAAAGCGAAGGACTTTGATGTTTCCAAGCCTGATTTAAGTGTTTCTCTTCAATATCTTACTGAGTTATTGGACAAGGGTTTGTCTTTCTCCTCGATAAAGGTTCATGCTGCAGCCATTTCTGCTCACTATGACTGTGACCCTCCTTTATTTTCCCATCCTTTGTTTAAGCAATTTCTTAGAGGGGCAAAGAACATAAGACCCCCACGTAGAGCTCCTACTCCTGCTTGGGATCTCAATTTTGTGTTGGAAAAGCTTACTCTACAACCTTTTGAGCCTGCAGCTACGCCGAGTTAAAGTATTTATCATGGAAGACTGCTTTTTGTTGGCCATTACCTCTGCAAGAAGGGTTTCTGAATTACAGGCCCTTATGGCAGTGGAACCTTTCCTGATTTTTCATAAGGATAGGGTATCTTTGCGTACTAATCCTTCCTTTATGCCTAAAGTGGTTTCTAGTGTGGCCTTGAACCAAACTATTCATTTGCCTACTTTTTATGCAAACCCCCAAAATAAAGGGGAGAAGATTTTGCATACTTTGGATATTCACAGGCAGTTACGTTATTATTTGAGCAGAACTAAGGGATTCAGGCAGTCTCAGCAGTTGTTTGTTTCTTTTGCTTTGGGTTCTCAGGGAAAACCTGTTTCAAAACAAACTATTTCTAAATGGATTGGGTTTTGTATTTCTTTCTGTTATTCCCATCATGGTAAGGAGATTCCGGCTGGAATCAGACCTCATTCCACTAGAGCTACTGCCACTTCTACTGCCTTTCTAAGGGGGGGTAGCTACAAAAGATATTTTGGAAGCAGCCACTTGGAGTTCAGTACATACTTTTTCCAAGCATTACCACCTTCCTCTTTATTCTAAGTCTTGGGCTGGATTTGCCACTGCAATATTACAGGGCATTTTAGCAGCCCCTAATGCTTTATGATTTTGCCATCCTCCGTTTACCTCTGCTTTGGGATTCTACCCATATGTAAGGACTGCAGCAATGTGAGATGAAGAACATAGTACAGTTTTGTACCTACCATAAATGTAGATGTTCGAAGATCCACATTGCTGCAGTCCAATTTACCCTCCCTCCTTCCCCTCTGTAGTTTGGCATTGTTATATGGTTGGGGTGATGGTTGTTGTTGGGCATGTTTTTGGGAGGTATCCTGTTTTTGGGCTGTGGCCTTTCTTGTTAGGGCCTTCTGACATCTGGGGCAAGAAAAGACTGAGGATATGACGTCGGTCATGCGCTTTTATACCCTGATGCTCTGATGTCAGATCTGAGCGCCCATGACCGACGTCAGCCTAATACTTTGGTATTCGGGCCGACCGAGGACAGCAGACTACCCATATGTAAGGACTGCAGCAATGTGGATCTTCGAACATCTACATTTATGGTAGGTACAAAACTGTACTTTACTTCAGCTTTGTTTAGAATGATTTTCTCAACACCTGCAAAGTACCCAGAATTGTCTCCTCCTGCAGTTCATACGGAGTTACATATATTGGCAGCATATTTACATATGCTTGAAATTTTTTTAAGACGGTTACTCCTACTACTGTTGGAACTGTTCAGGTGTCTTTATCATATTTTATTCTTGTTTTAAGCAAATATTCATATTTTATGACTATGTTCCTTAGTGTGCAGGACACTATATTTGCTAGGTGTGGCTGTTTCAAGGGTTAATGATACTCCCCTTTTTTTCTTTCTTTGACTACTGTATCTAGTTTTCCTGCTTCTACTTTATTGTTGGTATTGGATGATCCCATGTGATCATTACTACTAGATTTTTGGTAATTGTTTATGGTTCATGTTTCCAGTGCTTCTCAGCTACATGTATGTTGTAGAGTTTGTACCATACCAAATGAAAATCTTAGCACATTATTGTGCCTTTCACTATACAAGATAATCATCTCTGAGTATATCACAACCAGCAACAAAATGTGCAACTATTCTACTTCTCTGTTACATATCCCACATTTGTCTGTAGCTTCCACTTTTTTCTATAGAATTGGTAGACCAACATCTTATCTATGTAGCCAACAGTTTTGAGCTGCCATTATTAGTCTTTCATCTTTTGGGTTGAATTCACCTCCTTTTAATTGTTCATGTGTCAAATCTTGGTTAACATATGGTTGTTCTAGGAGTTCGGTGTACTTTCCAGATTATTTTGGTGCAGTTTTTTTATATTATTTTTTGTTTCCTTGTTTTCAGCCCTTTTTGTTGCTACCTGGTTATTGTTTCCTTCTGCTTTGATTTCCATTCCTACTGCTTTCCAAAATGCTTCTGGCATGCTGAGCAAAGAAAGATGTAATCTTAGACTTGCTTTTTATGGTTTAGAACTTTTACTGTGTTTGGATATGGTGATATCAGTTCAATGTATGCAGTCCCACTGATTGAAGGTCTATACCTAACCTACCTATGAACCTATACATGTAGTCAATTTCGAGGAGTCTCGTATTACAAAGCACTCCTTACAAAGATTTGTTCTCATTTGTTCGTGTTTCATTGTTAACCCTTCGTCTGTTCCCAATTATTTGTAAATGTTCTCCTCTTAAAGTTCCTTTATATCACATTCCTGCCCCAGGTTGACATTTTCGTTGTGGTTTAACATTCCTGTTATAATGTTGCCTTTCCACATGTATCAAGATGAAATGTCATTCTTTTATCATTTCAAAAAGGTTTAGCCATTTATAGTGTGTGCTTTTAAGTGCATGTGTGATAAAACTACAGTTTTAAATCCGTTTTTGTTTTAGTTAACAAATAACTATAGTCTAATCTGTTAAGAAAACTGCTTAATTGGTTATAAGCAAGGCAGAATGCATTAATATGGGTGTGCAGGTGTCTCTGAATGTTATCTGTTCTAGAGTTTAGCAGAGTCTGATGGTTGTGGAAGATAAACTCTACCAAAGATCCATCAAGGACAGTACCCTCAGAATGCAACTGATACATTAAAAGAGCATAAAAGATTGTGCTTGAGACATAACCAAGTTTTATGTTTTTAAAATGGATGTTAAAAAGTTTGCCTTAAGAGGTGAATCTTGACATCCATTTTGAGAACATATAACTACATGGGGGAACCTGACCATAAATCTTTGTAGTCCATTGAGCTTTACTTTCTCCATGCTCTATCAGTTTCAGACAAAGACAGAGCGAAGAGTAAGAATGGTAACTGTTTTGTAGAGCTGAATACAGTAACACTTGGCGCTGTTGTTCAGTTCTTTAAAGTACATAGTACTTTTCCTGTTCAAAGGCATGATGAGATGCGGGGGGGGGACTCTATAGGAGTCCAAAATGTTTTACAGCGTAGAAAACTGCAATACACCTAATGTTGCCAACAGTCAGCAGTTAAGTGCACGTTTCATCCTCTCTCCGCTTTAAATGGTGTAATGCACTTCTTGCTGCCACACACAGCGTGGTTTGGCAGTTAAAAAAAAAATGTTGCATATTTTAAAGCCATTTTAGTTTCTCACCACTGTTCTGTGATGACTACTGTTTATGCGGTAGAACATTTCTTAACAAATTCATCCTTTTTTCTCTTGGTTTGTAGTTGTGGCACTCCACGTACTATCTTATCTATATATATCTATATATCTATATATATATATATATATATATTTTTTTTTTTTTACCGTATTTCTATGAAGTCTCTCTCATATATATATATATATATATATATATATATATATATATATATATCTTCTACTATTCTCCGAAAATCAAATTAGAGTGCACTTTTCACCGAAAGCTCATTTCACCAAAAACACAATTCACCGAAACACATTTCACCGAAAGTTGTAGATGGCCTTTTCCCCACTGTAGTGCGAACCTGGAGTTAGTATATATAGTAAGGGGGGTGTGGGGGCATAGCCCCCCCATATATTTTATGTATATATTATTGTCAGAGAACAGTAATATATTGCAATTACATGTATGCATGTATATAATTCAAAATATTTAAAATATGTGGGGGCTATGCCCCCCACACCCCCCTTACTATATATACTAACTCCAGGTTCGCACTACAGTGGGGAAAAGGCCATCTACAACTTTCGGTGAAATGTGTTTCGGTGAATTGTGTTTTAGGTGAAATGTGCTTTCGGTGAAAAGTGCACAGTGAAATGTGTTTCAGTGAAATGTGCTTTTGGTGAATATATATATATATATCTTTTTTTTGAAAAGGGCCAACAATGTGTTTGTTCTTTTATGGTAACTGTTTATCAGGATTTTAGTGAGCTGTATTATAATTTATGTAGCTTCTAGTGCATGTAATCTCTAGCATTTCTTGTATTTATTTCTCTGTCTTTGCATAATATGCTTTTTTTTCCTACACTAGAAAAGGTCAAGTGATTGTGGCAGTAAATGTCTAGCTCATAAGCTACAAGGTGCATTTTTGTCTCTCATGACTAGGTGATGCATGTGAAACAGCTGTTGACCTCATTTTATGTTTTTATTGTTGGTAGTAAACAGCTTGACTGCACAGATTTAAAACTTTAATTCATGCACGGTAGGCATTCTTGCTAGGTGTATTAAAAGAGCATTTATTTTGGAATTGCATCATGGATAGAAATTCTGTCTGTACTAAGCACAGTAATAACAAATAGCACAGAGGAAAGGGAACTTTTTTAATTAAAGGTAATGCATGTGAAGTTTTACCTTTTGCCCTTTATTGTAGTTTGTATCACTTTTTTGCACATTTAATGGTTACCGAAAAACAAATATCAATTCTGCATTTAGTAAAGGTAGACCTTGTAAAAATGGACATTTAGACTGTGAACTGCAAACAAGTAGATTTCTAAGTAAATGGACAAGTATGATGAATTTCTGTTACACCCTTTAAGTGGAGTCTTTTGGTGCTTTTTAAACATTTCTTTTGTATGGCCAAGGTGTCTCTTATCATCAGCTTTCCATTTTCAGAACTTTGTATTTTTTGAGATTGTTGTATAATGTTGGCATGCTTGAGGAGTGATACCTTTATTTTTAATTTTTTATGTGACTTTTATTTTTTATAACTGTTCTATTAACTCTAAAAAAAGAGTTGTGTAGGAAATACTACAGTTCTAAAATGTATTATTTCTTCACTGGAACAAAAGGGAAGACCAGCCTTTTTTGTAAAATTTTTATGTATTTGTTACCAATAAAGACTCTTGGTTCAGTATGATTTCTTTTCTTTTTTTTGTTGTTGTAATCTTCGTGGTGGCATTTGATTCTTAATTCACTTTGTCAGGATCTTCAGCTGTAGCCAGTGAAACACTGCTTCACAAGGATTTAGCTCTTTACTCCTTAAAGGACAACTGTGCCCCAAACACATTTCCTTTCCATAGAGTACATTTTCCATAATGAATATTCTCCAGCTTGAATTAAGTTTCTTCCCCTCTGTGACATTTCTGCTCAGCTTCGTCAGTGCACACCGTGTTGGAGCTGAATAAAATTACTTTCTTTTAGGAATTTGTTTCCCTTGTTGTTTGATAATTTTACCTATCACATCTGAATGTGTTTTGCCGAGGAAAATTTATGCAGATGCCTATTGATCTGATGTTAATCTTCTTTCCATTCATCACTGATGGGTTCGGTTCTGAACCCTCGGAATTGAGTCTGCCTAATACTAAGCTCGCTCTAGGCAAAAACCTCTTGGGCTATGCTATTACCCATAGTGCCCTTCTCCCTGTTACCTCAGATTCTTTTGCCGTGTAGCTGTAAAGCCGTGTTTTAGCCAAGCTCTCAGCTAAGTGGAAAGCTTTTGATTTCTTTTCTGAATATTTTGTATATCTTTTATTTCTTGTTGTTAAGCTTGATATTTAGACCTTTTTACCCTTCTAGTTCTGCGCGTTTGGTAATTTGTTTAGTACCACTGGTGGTACGGCCTTCCTTCCTACCCTTGTGGTATTTCTTTTTCCCTTTTCAGCCAACTTGTGTGTTTTTTTATATATATTTAGATATATAGTGGATCTATAGACATATTAGACATAGATATAGTAAAATCAGAACTCTTTGCTTTAGTTTTCTATCTAACGTGTGTATTTTGTTCATAATGTCTGATAAAAAAAAAAAATGGCACATCTGGGTTTAAGCATTGTACTTCATGGAATGGTAAACTGCCTAACAGTGATTCGCATGATGACTATGTTTATTCTTTGGGGGTGCCCCATCTTTCGGTGCAACCCCCTTGTGTGATTTGTCTACGTTTTAGCCAGCGCACCTTGAACGAGCACAAAAACAAGCTGATTCTGAAGAGCCTTCTTAAGTCGCCCTTTTCAGAGGCCCTTTCTGCGATGGAGGTCTCATCCTCTTCAACCAAGGATAAGTAAAGGCCCCACTTTGTTCCCTCTTCACCATCGGGTGACCAGGCAAACCTGTAAAAGCCTAAGGTACCTAAATTATCTTCGGAGCACTTGTCCGCCTCATCGGCACCGACCCCTTCTGCTCCAACTAAAACTGTTCCTATATCAGCGCCAGCTTCAGCTCCGATACTGTCTCTGGCACCGACTTTGAATTTTCCAAAGATTACTACAACTTCGGCACTGAGTGCCGCTTCGGCACAGTGCATGCCTTTGATTCCTATCTCTGCGATTATGCTTACTACTGAACCTTCCGTGTTGGCTCAGAGTGCCCCATCGGCACTGAGTCCTTTCACTGTCCCGATAATGACTATTTTGATGGCACTTCTTCCGGTGTCCAAACTTGAGACATCGGTGCCGGTAGATTCCACACCATGGACCCGATACTCTCCATCAACAGTTCCATTTCTAGGGCAAGTATACAGTCAGTTCCTAGAACGAACTGACTCCCTGTCAGGAGTATCCACTAGATCCACCAGGAGCCTTTCTGAGCTTGACGTGGTACGTCTTGTGGACCAGCTGTTGACAGCCAGGGGGATACCCACTCTTCCTAGGACCCATCCACCTGCAGGACTTGGTTTGGCTTCTCCACGGACTCCATCCTGCTCTCTTCCTTTGACCATACTGGTTCTAAAGTCTTTAGCTCTGATGTCCTTTTCGGAACCCCCCCTCGTCTCAGCGCCTGTAGTGGACTTCACTGGGGCTCTGGGACTGTCCCTTTGGCCTTTGGTCCCCACTGAACCAGGTCTTCTTCAACCCCATGACTGGGCTGCAGGCTCTTCGGCTTGTGGCACAGTTCTGAGTCTGTCTACGGTTCCGTCCACGGTGCCGGGGGTTCTGTCTGCACCGATCCTGCTTGAGGCTCCATCCCCCGGAGCGGGTTCGATGGAGTGGGGTGTGACCCCAGTTCCGAGGTTGTCCTTCTCAGTTCTGGGCTCCCCATCCCTCTTCGGGCAGGCCTGCTTTCTGAACTATTGAGAGGGCACTTGGTTCTGGAAACATTCCACCGACGTCGGAACCCCAGACCGCTCTTCCCCCTGAGCTACAGCTCACACTAGCCACCACCCCGGGACACCGGACACGAAAGTTGCAGGAGACCCCATTACAGAGCGCCCCCTCTTCCAAGTCGTGAGGAGCCCCCACAGAAGAGATTGTGCAAGACAAAGCACGTAGACTCCCCTGAAGAGTCTCTGACAAAGGATATGGATTTCGATGACACTGAAGGGTCCCTACAGTCACCCCCTGATGATGTCTCCTTTGGAGACATCCTTGAAATGTTGAAACAGAGGGGTGATTGGAAGCATACTAACCCTTCTTCCGAGGAGTCCATGTTTCTGCAGGCTTTCTGTGCCCGGCCGTCTACTCTTGGTTGACCCCACCTGGAGACGAGGTGGGACAACTCATGGTGCAGTGCATCTGGAAGAACCCTGATGCTTTTGAGTCGATCCCTCGGAGACCTGACAAGATACCCCTCGCCGGAAGAATCCATATTGGTCAAGTGGGTTACCAGTTGATGCTATGGTGGTGGCAGCGGCCATGAAAAAGGATCTCGCCAAAGAGAGTCGTACTGTTCACCCGCCCAATAGAGAGTCCCAGGCTATGGACAGATTAGGGAAGGGAGTTTTTGCTTCAGCGATCTTTGCCATATGGTCTCTGAATTGCTTGGCACATTTTACGAGGCTCCAAAGAGACTTTGTTTCCAAGCTCTCTGGAACACTCACAGGACAGGTGTCTGATGAGGTAAGAGACAAGGTTGCCTCGCAGCTCGCAACCATGGAATCGATCTCCAATTTGTCCATGAGATTGCTCTCAAATCGAAGGGGCAGCTAGAGCAGCAGGTTCAGGAATAGTTAGGAGACGGCATGCCTGGATGCGGCTCTGTGACTTTGCAGAGCCTTTCAAGTCTTCCTTCCTTAATGCTCCAATCAAAGCATCTTCCCTTTTTGGCCCCAAGGTGAAAGACACCCAGGCCACGTGTGAGCAGAACGGTAAGACCCTATCTGCCATAGGCTACGTTATTCCTGTCCTCAGCGTTCCTTTTCCAGGAACCAGAGGAGCAGGGAAATGTGGCGCAAAAAATCTCAGGGTCCTTTCCGTACCACATGTGGCAATGATTCCCCCAGGGGCACAGGGAGTAACAATTCTGGAAGACGCCCCTACTGAGGCAGAGGGGGTCCGCGTAATCAAGGACCCAGGGATTCTTTCTCTGGGCAGCCTTATTAGCACTCCTGAAGAGCGTTCCGATTGCTTTCCTCTGGAAGCAGTTGGGGGATGTTTCTCTGTGCACCACACTGGCTGGCATTCTATAATGTCTGACCGTTAGGTGCAGAAGATCATAACCAGATGCTACACCATTCCCCTCAACACCTACCCAAAACTTCCAAATGTTCCACCCAGTTAAAGGGAAGAAGCAGCTGCAGAAATAAACAAGCTGTGTTAGAGAGTCATCCAAATAGTCCCACCAGGCCAATGCGGATCCGGATTCTACTCAAGATTCTTTTTGGTGCCAAAAAAGACAGAGGACTGGAGACCAATTCTGGATCTCAGCAATTTGAACAAGTCCGTTGCCCAAACGAAATTCTGGATGGTCACGGTTCAGTCCTTTCTCTCTCTTTTTTTAAGGGAAGGCGATTGGATCTGCTCAATAGATCTCCGGGATGCATATTACCACATCAAAATGGACAAACGCTCCAGGAGTCTGCTTCACTTTCGGCTAGGAGCCAATCACTACCAGTTTTGTGCCCTGCCGTTTGGACTCTCTACAGCCCTCAGAGTGATCACAAAGTGCACGGCAGTGGTCACAGCTCACTTGAGGCTGCAAGGATTCCAAGTGTTTCCGTATTTGGACGATTGGCTGCTTTCCGCCCCCACTAAGCATCTTCTGGTAGCAGCTCTGCAGTACAGGCTTTACCTGGCGAGATTTTTGGGATTAGTGATCCAACTGGGAGAAATCCAACCTTGCTCATACTCAGAACATAGTTAATTGGAGCAGTCTTCGACACTTCTTCTTGTCTGGTGCCTCTCCCTCCTCGCAGACTTCAGAGATTGAGGTTCTAGCTCCGGGTGATACTCTGCCAAAACAAAGCCTCAGTAAGGGAGGTTCTTCAGGTTTTAGGATTCATGGCAGCTTCCATTCCAATTGTGCCCCTTACGAAACTGTATATGTGAATACTTCAATGGCTACTGCTATCTTAGTGGTTTCCGAATTACCACCCTCTATGTTTTCAGATTCAGATAACCAGTTGTTGCAAGCAGGACCTTCTTTGGTGGATGAGGCCAGACACAGAACCTTGGAGCTGCCCATTCTGTCCTCCCCATCGTAAGGCCATTGTGACCATGGATGCTTCCCTGATAGAGTGGGGGGCCATTTTCAGGGAAAGACAGTCCAAGACACATGGTCCACGTTGGAGGCCAACCTGTATATCAGCTTTCTAAAACTGAAAGCGGTGCTGTTAGCGTTGCAAGCATTCCAATCTGTTCTCCCTTCTGGGACTATCACAGTTCAGTCAGGCAACATGTCAGTAGTCTGGTATACCAAATCCTATTCCCTATGTCGAGAGGCCATGAGAATTCGGAAGTGGCGATAGCTTCCAACCGCTTTCTGATAGCAACGCATATCCCTGGGAATTCCAGCGTGATTGCAGACAAGTTGAGCAGATGTATTCTCCTGCCTCACGAGTGGTCCCTCAATCCCGACGTAGCAGCGAAAATTTTCAGCCGTTGGGGCCAGCTGTGCTGTGACCTATTCGCCTCCCCATCAAACAACAAATGCAGCAGCTATTTTGCCCTGTTTCCCCCACAGGGGGAGTCCCAGAGGGATGCTCTGATTCACGATTGGCCCACGGGACTGCTATATGCTTATTCCCCCCATCCCTTTGATTCCCCAATTCATAAAGAAAGCTGTTCGGTTGAAATGCAAAGTGATCCTTTTAGCCCCCTTTTGGCCTCGGCAAGTTTGGTTCCCCTTCCTTTGGCCTCACCTGTTATGTCGACCGTGAATTCTGGATCCTCTTCAGACCTGATTTCTCACCCCCAAGGGTTGTCACCCGAACTTATCCAGTCTCAAGCTGACACCTTGGTTTCTCCACTTCCCTTAATCGCCAGGCAGGATAACCTCCCCTCACCTGTACGTGACATTGTCCTGGCCTCACACAAACCATCCACCAGAAGACTATACGTAGAGAAATGGAAGAGGTTCTCTATTTGGTCTAAGAAAAGAAGGCTAGACCCTTACTCAGCTCCAGTTACAGAAGTCTTACAATATCTGTCAAAGTTCTTCAAAGATGGAGCTGCAGCCTCTACTATACGAGTACATCTGGCTGATATTTCTAATTTTCATGATGGTTTGAATAATTCTGTCCTCATCTCTCTTCGGTTATGCAAAATCTTTCTTAAAGGGCTATCTCACATTAGGCCTCCAATCAGACAACCTGTAGAGCCATGGAACCTCACGTTAGTTCTTCAGTCCTTAACCTCCTTTTGAACATGCAGCAAAGTGTGACCTCAAATTTTTATCTTGGAAGTCTCTCTTCCTGGTATCTATAACATCAGCCAGACAAATTTCAGAGCTTCAGGCATTATGCATTAAAAGGCCCTACTTAATCTTCCACAAGGACAGACTAATCACTCCGGACAAACCCATCTTTTCTCCCCAGAGTTATTTCAGTATTTTCCATTAATCAGACCATTGATTTGCCAGTATTTTTCCCAACGTTTACTAATAAAGGGGAATATTGTCTACATTCTTTGGATGTACACAGACAACTGAGGTTTTATTTGGACATAACCAAAGCAATGTGTAAAACTGACCAGCTTTTCATTTCCTTCTCTGGACCTAGAATGTGAAATTCTGTCTCCAAGGTCACTTTATTGAAATGATAAAGGGACTGCATACGCTACATCTGTTCACTTGCAAAAAACCTATACCACAGAATGTCAAAGCCCATTCTACCAGATCCATGTCAATTTCTGTAGCCTTCCATTCGAGCGCCTCTGTGGGTGATATTTCTGCAGCAGCCACATGGGCTAACCCCCACACTTTTATTAATCACTACAAATTGGATGTGGTCTCCAGAGGGAGAGCTGCCTTTGGCTCAGTGGTGCTCAGGAATGTTCTTCCATAAGGGCCGCCCAAGGAACACAAGGTAGCTGGGGATTCTGTCCCATCAGTGATGAATGGAAAGACTATTAACGACATCAGATAAAGAAGTTATGTCTTACCATAACATTCCATCTGTGTTGTTGATCTTCTTTCATTCATCACCTCCCACCATCCTTCCCCCTCTAAAGGCTCCTGGGGATTCTTTGGGTCCAAGTGGTGAATTAGGGCATTTGTGCAGAAATGGCCTCTGCTTGACTAGTACAAGATGGGCAAATTCGATCTATGGTAACAGAGAAGGACACTATGGGTAATAGCTTAGCTCAAGAGTTTTTTGGCTAGCACGAGCCTGGTATTAGGCCAACATGGTTCCGAGGGCTCGGAACTGAACACATCAGTGATGAATGAAAGATCATCAACAACAAAGATGGGACGTTATGGTAAGACATAACTTCTTTTTCATTGTTATTTTACATCGACTAAGATCATAAAGTTCAGGCTCAAAATTCACAACTCTCTTAACTTTGCACCGTCATAGAAAGCTGCTTTCTTTCCCTTCCTGAGGTTCATAAGCCGCCTGAGCAGTTTTAGTCTGAGGGGAAATAAACCTGATAACTACTGACAGCATCTTCAGTAATTTGCTGAGCTTTGCAAGCCCTGAAATATGATAGTGTGGCTGACTCAGGAATTGAAATTGGAAGGAGGACTGGATCTGAAACTCTCAAAATATTTTTGAAAAAAGCTATTTTTATCTCTCATTTTAATGCAAGCGCATCATACAAATGGTCACCACTATGTAGGTTTTAATGCAAAAAAGTCACTGTCATTTTACTAAGGATTCTCAAACTTGACAGTATTTTTCACTACTTCCAGTCTAAGTGAATAGGACCATGGCCTGGCAGGATGACTGTGAAATTGTAATATGAGTTAAATCCTTGCAGTGCATTGTGGCAAGAAGTAACTTTTTTGTGCTGCTGGCAGGTTTGGGTTGTGTAGAACTTCATGGTAAGGTAAAATATTTCTATTTTTTTTTTCAGTTTCTTCCTGCATTGGCCCTTTACGTTTGTAGTGTTGTTTTCAATAACATAGTTAGCTTTCTGTGGTGTATTTTATGAATTGGCTATACAGGACATTTGCTTTTGACATGGGTGTACCAGACATCAATGGTGGCTTGAAAGCCATAGTTGACTTCTGCAGAAAGGCAGTGTGGTTGGAGCAAGCCATCTTTTATATTGTGTGAGGATGTGAAAAGTACTGTTGGAGCAACCATTAATAGAGATTCATAACATTCTAGGTATCATCTTTTAGATGGGTGCAAGAAACATTCTGCTTGGAAGAATATGTTCAAGGCATGATGGGAAGGAGTTTTGTGTATGCCTGTCGATGGCAAAACATTGCCACCCAGTAAATGGTCGTCTTCAGGGTTTTGTTGCTTGTACCTTTCCTCTGCCACTGAACTACACACATCTCCACTCAAGTCAACATGTTAGTGAACAGGTTCAGCAGATACCTTGTGATGATACTATTGGTCCCCGAGTCTGGTAACTGCACAGATGATCATTGATTTGGGAGGGCTTGCTATGACCTGTTTGCATCCATGACCCAATGCCAAATGCAGCAACTTATTTTCCCTCATTCCTCCACTGCGTCAAACATCTCAGGATGCTGTAGCCCACCAGTGACCTCCAAGGCTACTGTACACCTTTACCCCAATTCCAGCCATTGTGAAATTTTTTTACAAAGAAACAAAATGTTGAAAGCCAAGGTTATTGCCATAGCTCCCTTTTGGCCCTGACAGGAGTTTTTCCATATTGTGGCCTCACCTAATAAAGAAGGCTATTCTTCTAGAGGATCGTCTTGATTTCCTTCTTTATCAGTTCAGTGGGCCTTACCTCAATGTAAACCCCTTAAACTAATGTCATGGTTTCCTCAATTCCTTTGATGGTCAGGGATCCTGCTTACCTTCCTGGAGTGGTCCAAATCTTAAGAGCAGACCCGAAACAATCTACTGGAAAAATAAACAAGGAAGCGTGGATAAAATTCTCTCCATGGGACACTCACCATGGAGTACATCTTCTTTACAACAACCATTCCTGCTATTCTTCAGTTTTTATTTGATAAAGGATGCAGATTTTCCAGTCTGAGGGTTTTTAGAAGCCATTTGTGGTTTTCATTAAGGTTTTTAAATGCCTTTATTGAATTATCACTTGTAACATAGGCAAACTTACATTTGTATAAAAGCAATCCAACCATATTAACAGCTTTACATTTATTAGTGCTGTACATTGCATATATTTTTGTATTACATATAATCTAAGCAACATTATATAAATTATTCAGTGGCTGCCTTCTCTTAAACCTCATTCATCCCCCTAAACCATTTTTCTGCTTGACTTGTTCCAAAATTTTCCATTCATTTTTCAACAAGAAATATCTTTTTTTAAATCATCAGTTATACATTTATGTAAATGTGGATTGTGTCTTTCAGCTTTTCCTGGTTAGGGGTCGCCACAATGGAACTCCGGTCCGCTAAAGATTGGCAGTTGATTTTTTACGTACCGACTTGCCAGGCCTGACGCACAACCTTCAATGAAGGTACGCCCATTTACGCATGTCTCCACGCAGAAGACGCTCTAGCTGAGAATCGAACCAGACAGCGTATTACTGTGAGGCGACAACGCTACCGTAGCACCACCACAAATTGTGGATATTATGCATAGAGGGAGGAGCTTGAGAGTTGAAGCTGTAAGTCTTTGCTGTGTGGCTGGGTCTGATCTGAGGTTAGATCAGCAATCCATATGTTGGGAAGAATGAAAATAGACAACACAGATGCAACTTTAATTTTCTTGAGCTTCCTCCTGTTCCATTATACCTTTCCATTTGAATTATAGAATGTTCATTGTGTTACCCTGCTGCAGTCATCACACTTGGGTTATCCTGTCGTCAGGCGGTCCCGCAGTCGGCCGGATTTCCAAAATCTTGGTCCGACATCAGTTGCTGTCGCCTAATCCCTAACGTCAGTGTGCCAGGGGTACATATATTGCAACCAACGCCATTTTCTCCAGTCTTTCTTGCCGCGCGGTGCCCGAAGCAGAAGCAGTTCGCAAGTGCCAGTCAGCCGACTCCTGAGATTTTCGTATTCGAGTTTCAGACCGAAGTCTTCTATAAAGCTAAGTACCCCGTTGGGGAAACTTTTCTTGCCTCAGACCGATGTCAGAAAAAGTTAACAATTGTATTTCTTGTGGGAAGCAAATAGCTCATAAGGATTTTCATTCTTATTGTATACCCTGCCTAGGCCCTGATCACGACGTCACTTCTTGTCGTTTTTGTGCTAGATTTAATAAACGCACTATTAACAGACGATTTGATTTCGCACAACACTTTTTTGGCAGAAAATTTAATAACATGCCATCGGAACTACCGGCATGCACAAAAAGTGCAGGGATAAGGATCGACAGCCCAGGCCTAAGCCCGATTCCGAGGCCTCAGTTGATCCAGTCTCCGGTTCTGCGATTATCAGTGAGGCTCCGCAGCCTCTGACTACCGCAGTTGAGGAACCCGAGACCGCTACGGATATTTTGACGGATTGTGCTAGGCCGACGCAGCCTTTTACTTCAGGCCCTACCGACAACTTACCTCCCAAGGATGCCGGTACTTCTGAAACACCTTTGCTTTCTGAAGGCGTTTTCAGACCGACCACTCTTACAGTCAAAACGTTTTCAAAATCGAAGACTCCTTCCAAATCGAAAAAAGCTTCACTTCAGTCTCCTGCTCAAGGCCCTGTGCCTAAGAAACAGATGCTCAAGATGGCTGAAGATCTGATTTCTCTGATCAGGGGTTCCCAGCCTCCTCCTGACAAAAGGCCTAGACAAGAGGAAGAATCTGCTTCCTCTGAACAACTGTCTATTTCTTCGGATTCCTCTGAAGACCAAGACTATTCCTTCTCTCCTTATGAAGATTCTGATGCTGAGGACTCTATTCCCTCAGCTTCCCCTCCAGAAGATTACTCTTTTGGGGAAACATTACACACTATGAGGGAGCATTTTCACTGGGAAGGTCAGGATTACTCTGACTCCAAGAAAAGGCTCAGAGAGTTTTTTACTCCCCCACCACAGACCTCTAGCCATCCCTCCTGTTTTGGACATTGTGGATGATGTTTATTTAGAATCCAGTTTCAACCCTGACTCTCTGCCTCCTGCCCCGGCCAAGCCTGACAGATATTACAGAGTACCTGATTCCCATAAATTCCTTTACAAAAGCCCAGTAGCTGACCCAGAGACCATCTCCCAGGGTCCCAAGGGGGCTAAGGCTTCCATGGTCAAAAATCCAGTACCTTCTGAAAGGGATTCAAGAGCACTAGACAGATGGGGGGAAAAGGTTTACACCTCAGCCACTTTAGCTATGAGAGCTCTAAACTGTCAATTTCATATGCTTAAGTATCAGCAATTTCTGATCTCTCAGTTAAAACAAAAGATAACAACCCTTCCTCAACAATCTGAATTGAAAGAAGTACAGGATTTGTTGCACGCCACCGAGCAGGTGGGCAAACATACCTTGCAATGTGGGTTTGATTCCTTGGAGGCCTCCTGCAGAGCAGCGGTCACTGGATCAGTTATACGTAGGTATGCCTGGTTAAAGGAGCAAAGTCTGCCGGAACATGTTAAAGCAATACTACTAGATGCTCCCTTGCAGCAGGATGTTCTTTTTGGTGTTGAAGCAGAAGAAGTTTTAAAGAAAATGGAAGATAAGGCAAAATCAATGCAGACAGTCAAAGATTTCCTACAGGTACAACCCCCTCGCTTCAGCAGAAACTGGCCAACCAAAAATTGGTCCTTTCCAGCCACTGACAGGCCTCAGAGGGGTAAATACAGGCGCCCAAGGGGCAGAGGGACAACCACAAGCTCAGTATAAACCTCGCCAATGGACCACTCCAAACCAGAAGGGAGGAGAAGACAGGTCTCAAGCCACCAGAAGGCAAACTCAATGACTTGCACCTCAACTGGCCAAACAAAGCTCTTTTGTCAGCCCCCCTGGGGGGAAAACTAGCATTATTTGTAGACAACTGGCACATGGTCACAAAGGACAAATGGGTCCTAGACATAATTTTACAAGGATACAGATTCCACTTTCACACCTTGCCAATAAAAAGAGGAATGCCAAACCTGCCACAAAATCAAAGGGCAGAGACTCAAAAACAAATTACAGCTCTCATGGCCATGAGAGCCATTCAAAGGGTACCAACTCAAGAGCAAGGCCAAGGATTTTACTCAAGGCTATTCCTAGTACCCAGGAAAGAAAATACTTGGTGACCAATTCTGGACCTTTCAATTCTAAACACTTACAAGTTTGCAAATTCAAGATGCTAACACTACAGCAGCTACTTCCCATGTTGGGCAAGGAAGCATGGCTGGTAACGTTGGACCTCAAGGAGGCATACCTGCATGTCCCTATCAGACAAAGTTGCAGAAGATACCTCCGTTTCATTGCAGGTTCAACCCATTATCAATTCTCTGCACTGCCCTTTGGCTTATCTACTGCGCCCAGAGTATTCACAAAATGCCTGGCACTGGTAATTCCATACTGCAGACAAAGAGGAATTCAAATATATCCATACCTGGATGACTGCCTCATCCAAGCAGAAAGAAAAGACATTCTCATACAACATCTGGCTTTTGTGAAGCATCTACTAAATTGTCTGGGTTACACAGTAAACAAAAAGAAGTCAAAACTAGTACCCTCAGAAAAAATGACATTCCTGGGTGCCAGGTTGGACACAACGGCCCAGAAGGCTTATCTTACACCAGACAAGCAATTACAACTGACTCAGTATTTCAAGACAATGGCAACAAAGACCCAATTAACTGCAAGAAAAATTCTGCAGGCTTTGGGTTTCATGGCATATTGCATTCTGATAATACCATTTGCAAAACTGCATATGAGGAAATTACAATGGTACCTAAAAAGCGTATGGTCTCAATACAGCCACAGCTTGGACACAGTGATATCTCTCATTCCCTGCCTTCAACAGGAATTTCTCTGGTGGGCACAGGCATGTCACCTCAACAAGGGTCAGCCTTTCACCTTGCCCCCTCCCAGGCAAACTATCACAACAGATGCTTCAGACTACGCCTGGGTGGCGCACATGGCAGGGAAATGCATTCAAGGCCTATGGACTGCAGAACAAAGAAAACTGCACATAAACCAAAAAGAGATGCTAGCTGTACAGAAAGCTCTGACAGCCTTCAAGGATCTACTACAGCCTAGACAACTGGCAATAAAGACAGACAACACCACAGTAGTGTGGTACATAAACAAACAAGGGGGCACACATTCCTACCCTCTTTGCAGGCAAGCAATAATCTTATGGAACACAGCTCTGACCTACCAAGTCCAGTTACAAGCTCACTTCCTGCCAGGACAGAAAAACACATTGGCAGACCTAAGCAGAAACATCAAAGATCCCCACGAGTGGAAGCTAGACCCACAAATATTTGCAATGATAACACAAAGATGGAGCCTACCAAATACAGACCTGTTTGCCAGTCCTCAAAAATACCAGCTGACAAAATTTTGTACAAGGGCATTCCACCAACAAGCATGGAAAGTGGATGCTCTCTCCTTCAGTTGGAAAAGCCTGACAGCATATGCCTTTCCTCCATTACCTCTTCTTACAAAGGTTCTTTTGAAGGTCAAAAAGGAGAAGCCTTGAATGATTCTCATAGCCCCAGACTGGCCACGCCAGCACTGGTACCCACTATTGAAGAATATGGCTCACAGCCCACCATGGATCTTGCCTCAAATACCTCATTTACTCACACAGCAAGACAAGCAGATTCTACACAGCCAGATCAAAACCTGGCTGCATGGCAAATCAATTAAGCAGCCAACCAGCCACTCTTTCACAGGCAGTACTGGATGTTATTCTAGAAGCCAGGAGGCCAAGCACCAGGAAGGCTTACTCTGACAAATGGAAAAGGTTTTCTGCTTGGAACCAAGCTAAAGGCCTAGATACAACTCAGCCTCATATGCCTCACATTCTGCAGTATTTAGCTGAGATGTTGCATAATGGACTTTCCTTCTCCTCAATTAAAATCCATGCTTCAGCTATTTCAGCTCACTACGACACAAATCCACCTTTATTTTCAAATCCACTCCTAAGGCAGTTCCTCAGAGGGGCAAAAAACATTAGACTACCTAGAAGAGCTCCTACGCCTACATGGGACCTCAACTTTGTTCTGGAAAAACTAACATCACCTCCCTTTGAACCAGATTTTTCTGCAGACCTTCAGTTCCTATCTTGGAAGACTGCCCTGCTCCTGGCAATAACTTCTACTAGGAGAGTTTCAGAATTACAGGCACTTATGGCAGTGGAACCTTTCCTCATTTTTCATCAAAACAGAGTTTCTCTACAAACTAATCCTTCCTTCATGCCTAAGGTGGTTTCCAGTGTAGCTTTAAATCAAACCATCCATCTACCCACTTTCTTCCCCAATCCACAGAACAAAGGAGAGACTCCTACATTCCTTGGGCATTCACAGGCAGCTTCGATATTGGATAAAACTAAGGCTTTCAGGAAAACTGACCAGCTCTTTGTTTCCTATGCTACAGCTTCTCAAGGGAGGGCCATTTCCAAGCAAACCATTTCTAAATGGATAGGCCATTGCATACGATTTTGCTATACCCATCATGGGAAACCAGTTCCTCCTACCATTAGATCCCACTCTACCAGGGCAACAGCTACCTCTACAGCCTTTCTCAGGGGGGTTCCTACCAAGGAAATTTTAGAAGCTGCAACTTGGAGTTCTGTACACACCTTCACCAAACACTATCACTTACCTCTTTATTCTAAGTCCAGGGTAGGCTTTGCCACTGCAGTTCTGCAGGGGCTCATTGCTTCCTCTAACCTTCTATAATGCCTCTACCCTACCTTAGCTTTGGGACTCAACCCAAGTGTGATGACTGCAGCAGGGTAACACGATGAACATAGTACAGTTTTGTACCTACCATAAATGTAGATGTTCGAGTGTTCACCCTGCTGCAGTCCAGGTTACCCTCCCTCCAACCCCTCTGATTTACTGGCTAAACCTCTGCTATGCCTTACTGATGTATTTGCTTATAGCTGAAGTGTTTTTGTGTCTGTACAGTGTTCTCACTTTTTGGTACTGATTTGGATCACCTTTTTGGGGGCACCTGACATCTGGGGCAAGAAAAACTGAAGAAAATGGCATTGGTTGCAATATATGTACCCCTGGCGCACTGACGTCAGGGATGAGGCGACAGCTACCCACGTCGGACCAAGACTTTGGAAATTCGGCCAACTGCGGGACCGCCTGATGACAGGATAACCCAAATTTGATGACTGCAGCAGGGTGAACACTCGAACATCTACATTTATTGTAGGTACAAAACTGTACTTTTCTGCTTGTGCTGTGTATAGGAGCTTTAACTGTGTAGCTCTGAAATACCTCTTCAAATCAGGTAATCCCAGACCACCTTGTTCTGTTGGAAAGGTCAGCTTATCCCACTTGACTCTTGCTCTCTTCCCTTCCAGATGAAATCTTTCAACTCTTTATTAATTGCTGTCCACAACTTCTCCTCTAGTTGATAAAAAATATGCCTGACCTGTGTATAAAACTAAAGGAACTAGAAACATTTCAACAACTTGTATCTTCCATATCTATAAAGGAGATCTTCAGTTCCTCGATTTTTGTATCATCTTTTATTTAGTCTTTTCCCACATATTCTTAGCTGCCGTAACAGAATCATTTTTAATTCATACTCTTTAAGTATGGATTAAAAAGACATGTCTGGAGCATTTCTCCCTGGGCCTCTGCTGAAAATAGGCTCTGTCCTAGTCGGACTTTCCCAGTCAACAATTGTTAAATAAATTAATAAATAAAATAAAGTACTTTGTTTTATCATGTCTCCATAAATATAGGTATTGCTGAACCAAATCTTGTGTGGGTACATAGTTTACATCTATTGCCTTTGTTTTATCTTCCTTATTTTTGTATCCCGAAAAGACTTGAAACTGTCTCAAAATGTTCTGGCCTCAACACTGAAATGTCCTTTTTTGGTTTTATCAGGTATAAAATAATACCACTGCAAATAAAGCCAACTTTTCTCAGCTACCATACTAGTTATGTCCTTGAATTTCTGAGTCCCTTATTTTCTCTGCCAGTGGTTCTAAATATAATGCAAATAACAAAGGAGAAAGAGGACACCCCTGCCTGGTTCCTCGGCTCAAACAGAACTTGTCAGAGATGAACCCACCCACTTTAATTTTCGTCTCTGATACCTCCTAATCAACCTTATAATTTTATCAGGGAATGCAAATGCTTCCATTTTCCTGCTCATAAAGTCCCAGCTTACTCTGTCAGATCTGCTCTCTGTATCAAAACCCACCAACGACAGTGGTATTTTCTTATGTTCTGCTTCCCTCTGGATTATCATTGTTCCATTAATGTTAAATGTTCCCTCCCCTCCACATAACCACATTGCTCTATATCTGTCAATTGTTGCATTACCTTTGTCATTCTTTTAGCCATTATAGACAAAAACACTATATAGTTTAAAATTGAAATGGGCCTATGTGACGCTAGATCTGGTGAGTCTTTACCATCTTTAAGTATCAACAGTCACCACCACTTTCTTCTAGGATGTTGGTGGTTCTCCTTTTAAAATAAAACCTTGTTAAAACCTTCCAGAACTGTATGAGTTTCTTCCCTCCTAGCTTCAAAACTTCCTCAGGAATGCCATCTATTCCTGGGGATTTTCCTATAAATTGGTTACACATCACCATTTTTATCTTGTCACCTCCTATCCTAAGTATTAGTAATTGAGCCTCATCTACCTCTAACCTTGGCATATTTAATTCTTGCATAAACATTTACATTTGTACCTTTTTCTTGATTTCTATATTTGCCTGCTTTATACAGATTTTCATAAAATTTCCGAAATCCAAAAACAGTTGCATAACAGCAGTCTTTCTAAACTCATGCATATTATTGAGGTAACCTTTTTGGCATTCTGCAGTTGCTCCTATTTTTGTTCTTTGAGATTCCCCTATTCTGCAATAGTTTAATCTTTGTCAGTCCCTCTAAGTAATTTTTGTTACTTAACCATATCTCTCTCTTTTTTTTTTCCACACGGTTTTAAACTCCACTTTAATTTTATCCCACTCCCTAGCTATATTTTCAGAATAAATTTCTGTTTTCCCTAATAACTCCTGAGTATTTTCCACTACCCATTCCTCTCGTTTTAACAGGTGGGAAAGTGCCAGTATCTCATTTTTATTTCATTACCCTGTATTTTTATTTTAGTTATTATTGGCACATGATCTGAAATAGTTGTTGGATGTGTATCAAAACTTTCAATTAAATGCCCATGTTCCTGTAAGATATAACTTCTGTCTAGCCTAGCCTAGTTTTTGTACCTTCGGGAACATATAAATTCAATTGGAACTCCTACTACTGAATTCACATCTTCCATGCCAAATATTTTCATAAATTTCTTCAAAAATCTACACTCTCTTGTTATATTTTCCCTTCTAGGGCTCCTGACACATCTTCACTGCTACAAATACAATTCCAGGCCCTACCTATAAGTAATATTCCCTGCTGAAAGCTAATTATGTCTCCCAGAATTTTCTAAGTTCCGTTATACCAGTTTTAGGGGGAATACAATACATAATGTCATAAAAAGAGATACTGCCAGCCCAGCTGTCTGGAATTTTGTAAATAATAATGTCATTTGTGAATAACATGATTCATATAAGATACTTGTGCTACAAATGTATTAGAACTGTATGTCAGGTGTATATCAAACTGCTGGTACAGAAGTCTGTGTTCAAAAGGTTTTTGCAAAGTGCTTAAAATGTAACCATAGTATGCCCTACTTAGAATAGAACAGAAATGTATCTGTACTATTGTAACTGTTTAGATATATATTGTAACAGTGGAAAATGGAATACAGAAGGTTAACTTCAGAAAAATAGCTGAAATTAAATTACTTTATGGCCACACAATAAAAAGATGTTATCTTTCAGTTTTAGTGCAGCAGGAGACATAATGTCTGTACTAGAGACATTTTCTGTATTGTCTTTAAATGTGGAGGAATGTAAATTGTTTTACAACTTTCACCATTTGACAAAGATCTCAGGAAAATCCCTTGTCCATTTATTTTCACAGATGCTAAATACTGCTAGCTTTCAGCAGTGGGGGGTTTACCTGGGATAGAGTCAAATGACAAGAAATGTCATTCTGCATGCTGTCCCAGCAGTAATATTTGAGATATTAATTGTCTGTGAGAGGAACAGAGCATTCTGTAGTCTGTCTTGGACCTGACCCGAAGATCCATTCACCACACATTTACCTTGCTGCTCTAATTAAGTAAGTGTATCAGGGTATAGTAATTCTCTTGGATATAGTCAGGAATATAGCAAAACTTAGCTTACATATTTTTCTTTATTTGAGACTTTCCTGCAATGTTTTAAATATTTCCTGTGATTTTAGACTCTGATGACACTGTAAATGTACATTTAGTATTGTCTTATTTATTTTATTATTAAATACATTTAAACCTTTCATTGTGACTGATCTATCTAGAGATATTTAAGTTCTGAGAGTACTTGCATATTTATTTGGTGACACTGCGTGGGCCATTCCTAATAGCCTTGCTCTTGGTCAAACTACCATTTGTATTGATAGTAACATTGCACAGTAAGATTGGACACCCCTTGTTAAGGGCCTTAAAGCAGCTGATAAGAATCTGGCTGGTGGCAGTAATAACTATCTTATAATCTGGGTAAAATGGGGCATAGCTATCAAACTTGTGCCAGCCTTTCCCGTGTGTGTGTGTGTGTGTGTGTCTCATCTACTTGGGCAGGGGCACAACGCATTAGTTGGACAGAGAGGGTGCTAGAGGTCTTGGCTTGGTCACTCAACTGAGATCTGAATTCTGTAGCTGTGTCAGTGGGGAGTCTTATTGGGGATCTGGAGAAAAGATGCAGAAACCAACCCCAGACTGGTTGTGTGCTCGTAAGGGGAATTGCACTTGATGCAGAGAGGTGCATCTGGAAATACTGTGTGTGTGCCTGTCATCCTCCCAATGTATGTCCCCCGCTGGTGCTAGTGGTGAGGATTTAGGCTGCTTGATCACTGGTCCAGTGGAGTGTCACACATCCCAGTGTAATCCTCCTTCCTTGCCAGTAGCCCCTTAATACTACAAATCTACCTTTATCTTTTTTCCTCTTTTATCACCATTGGTGCTCCCTTTGCAGTTAATGTAAGTACTACACTTTTTTTGTCCCAGGTATTCCAATAAATAACCAACCTGAAACCCTTCTTTATCAAATTCGCATGCTCTGTTCTTTCCAAATGTCTGTGTATGTTGTAGCATAACTATTTGCATTTTTAATATAGTTCATTGCTCTTTTTTGTATACATCTTTGACATCATTCACATATAAAGGTAATACAGAAAGTGTCATGTTAGGAAGTTATCACCTGTTATGTGTAGTAGCTTTTTTTTTAATGTCTAGTTTCAGCTTTTGTGTTCCATACATACACTAATTGTGAGGCAGCTTAATCTTTTATACAGTTGTTTCTTGTCATATCCATTTGAACTTGTCACATTTTACAAAATATTTTGTTTTAGTGAAAGCCCGCAAACAAAAAAGCAAATACACCCCTAGAACCCGTAAAATCTATTAACATAATACTAACACACAAAACTATGTACATCTCCAAATATTGAAGTTTAACCCTCCTAATAGGAACAATTTTCCCAGGCTGATGGCCACATTAACAGACATGGATTAACCTATAAGGAAGGCTGTCCATGCTAAGACGCATGGTACAGCCTGTGTTTCTACTTCCATTAAGTGCTGTCTGATTTTGTTTTATCTTTATTCCTCTCCCAGATTAGAAAATACTTGAATGCTTTCAGTAACATTATCTCCTAGCCATTGAAAGAAGGAAGTATTCTGTTTTTATTGCCCCTTAGCAGATTGTCTCCATAGAGACATTGACAGCCAGATGCACAGTTGCCTCTGCTTTACTCTTCTGCCTGTGTACAGTGAGTTATTTTCCACAAACATTCTACCGTCTCCCACTTTTTAGTAGTTTGTCCTTCTGCAACAGTTTTGTCTCATTTATTTGCTATAGAAGAACTTACTATGTTCAATGTTCTTTATTTGCTTCTCCTTAAAATTTGTTACCAGGTCAAGCCAAGGGCCTTAATATAGCCATTCCCCTATCCAAGACTGAGAAAAAAATATCAGTTTTTCTTTTGTCATATTCTTTTGTCCAGACCTTTCTTTTTTTTACATTGTAGTGCCTACATTTCTTAGAACAAGGGGAAAGAGAAGGAAAAAAAAGCACACAAATGCACTTGTATCCCTATTACACTTGGAGGTAACAGAAAGCTTTACTTTATAGCATGCAGGTTGTGTCATGCATTATAAAAAATACTACTTTTAAAAAAATGTTTTTCCAAACATTAATGATATGAAGTAGGGCATACATTTGAGTCCCCCGCAAGTTTAATGAATTCAGTGTCGTGCGATATTTCCAGATTTTCTTATTCTGTCATGTTTCGCAAGTATAACTAATGCTTTGTAATCCCACATTTATTTGTCAATTTCTGAGATGGTGTTTTCTTCCTGTTGATCTCCATCTCCGAAATCCAGTCTGTTTCATTTCCAATGTACTCTTGGTTCTAGTCAACTCTTGTGCTTTTTTTTCCCCCCATCTCTCAAGCATTTTCTTTTGAAACATTGAAAAAGTTTCCCCTGGCACATTCTGTGTATGGGCTTTATTACCAGAGGAACAAGAAGCAGAATCTCCTTCTGTTTGATGGGTCACTTATTTTTGTTGTACAAACTTTTGTATTTTCTCCTTAGCATATTCTGCATCAAAAAAATATTTTGATCCTCCAGGAAAGAATATTATGAAAATAGCTGGATACAGCAGCTTGAATCTCGCACCTGCTTCTTGACATCCCTTAATTACTAGAATAAATTTACTCCTCTTCTTCCTGGTGTGCTGTGATTAATCATGTTCCACAGATGCTCTGTCTCCCACGTTTAGTACTTTGTCCATCTGCTACAGTTCTGTCAGAATCATCTCTTCCTTCTGGTAGGATTGCATCCTTACTATTAAAGGTCTAGGCTTTCTCATGGCCAGGTTTGGAGCATACACACTGTGCCCTTTCAGTTAACTGCTGCTGCCAAATACCACTCCAGTTGCATATTTGTGCTTTTTCATCAAGATTTTAACTCATTATTCCTAATGCCTTAAAAAGTTTGCCAGGCATTTTTAAGGAGTGCCTTCCTGTTGACACCTTCTTTTAAGGACCTGGTTCCTCTCTCAGACCTCAGCTCTGTTTTGGAAAAGCTGACATGCTCACCTTTCAAACCTGCAGCCACAGCAGAATTGAAATATCTGCCTTGGATGACCTTGTTTCTAGTAGCAGTCTCAACTAGGATGGTTTCAAACCTACAAGCCCTGTTTTGTCGACCTCCATGTCTGTTTTCATAAAGGTCAGGGATGGAGGTTTACAGAATAAGGCTTGTTCACCCAGCCTTCTTGCCTAAACTAGCTCCAGATTTTAATCTCGAGCAGTTATTCAGTCTACCAGTTTTCTTCTCCAACTTTTCAGACAAACATGGATACAAGTGCCATTGTCCAGATATTCATAGGCAACTGAGTCTGTATGTTCAAAGAAGCAATAGTCATAGAAAGCAAGATCAGCTTTTCATAGCCTTTGCTTCAGATTAGGCCAGAAGATTTCCAGTTTTACTTTGTCCAGGTAAATGCTGGATTGCATGGTTTGTTTTTACATTTCTGACAATGAAATGGTTCCAGGTAAGCCCAGGGTTAATTCAACCAGATTCATGGCTGCCTGTCCAGACATCTTTAGCAAATTATCCATGGATGATGTTTGTGCCGCTGCAGTATGGGCTTTCACTGTAAGCTGTATGTGATCTCAAAATCTTGATCTTTTTTTAGGGCCACCATCCTCTGTGATATTCTGTCACAATGTTTAAGACTTGTAGCAGTGGAATCTGCCCTGTTTGAAATGGATGGACTGTATTATGCAAGATACAAAGTTGTGTGCCCATAACTTTAGATCCTCATCATCCATGTCTTATAATTTCAGTTTACCCTCCCTGCTTCTCCCTCCTTTTGTTTTTTGCACTCTGTGCACTGGCCTATTTGTCCATACCAGTAACCTTTAGACAAAGACAGGTTAGTAGTCAATGTTAGATGATTTACTTTTTTACTTGTGCTTGTTATTAAACAGATAGACAACATCTCGAGGAAAGACTTCCATGTTAGCAGCAAGGAAAGGTGTTCAGGCTTTGGGTGAGACCTGTAGAGGCTGAATCAGGGGCATCTGCAGGGGCCTGTCTTTCTATTTGATGTGAATGGAGTGAATAATTGAGTAAATATTATACAAAGAACACAACTTTCACTCCATTTCAGTTTTCTTGTTTCAAAAATTGTTAATGCCTGCACTTAGTTTTCCATTGTTACTATTTCATTGCACACTTTTTTCCCAGCCATGTCATGCTTGTTAAGTACAGATCTGATGTTGTCAGTCTTAATTCTTGACAGTGGGAATCCTTGACAGTGGGTTCGGTTCCGTATTTCGGAACTGACTCTGCCGTTATTCCAGCTTCTGCCTTCCAAAAACTCTTGAGCTTAGTCTTTACCCGTAATGCTCCTCTCAAGATTACCTCAGATCTCGTTTGCTGCTTTTAGTGACCAGACACGTTTCTCCTCCACAGCTCTTGAGCCAACTCATTTTTTTACAAAACTATAAGTATTTTCCTTATAAAATATCGTTTCTTATTCTCTAGTAGTATTATTTCCCTTACCCAGGTCCTCTCTAGGCTCCTTCCTTGAACACTTTAGTGTTTCTGTTTTAATACCATCGTTGGTAGTATGTCATTCTCTCTCTGTTTCCCTCTATTTACCTTTCTGGTAAATCTCCAGTACCATTGTTGGTACTTTTTCTTTCACTTAACCTTTCCCTCTACAGTAACTGTAACCTTTCCATAGCATTGTTGGCACATGCTGTCTTCCTGTTTAACCAAAAAAAAAAAAAACAAAATTTCCCTTCACTTCTTTCTGTGTGTGTGTGTGTGTGTGTGTGTGTGTGTGTGTGTGTGTGCATGCATGAGTTTTGCTGATATGGTAGAAAAGACAAATGGTACTTTTGGCTTCAAAAGATGCCAGAAGTGTGTCTACTGCTTGGGCCCTGGTGCATCTTCAACAAGACTGTGCTATTTGTCACAGCTTCAGCTACTGGGCCCTTGTAGAATGAAAAAAACAAGCAAATTTTGAAAGGCCTGATTAAATCAGATTTTGATGAGGCCATATCTGGTTCATCTAAATCTAAAACCGAGGTTAGCTCTCCTTCCTCCTCTTTCACATCTTCCAAACATGAGGGATCTAAGAAAAGGAACTGATTGGTTACGACAATTTTGTAGGCACTGCCTATGAAATTAGCTAAACCCTCCCCAGTTCCCACAGTTTCTGCAGAACCAAACGGAAAGTCACGTCAAATCTCGATGCTGGTTTCTGCACGGATTATTTCAGCACCTACAGTTGTCATGGACAAGACTTCAGTACCACTTCTGTCTCCTGTTCCATCTGTTTTGGAACTAAGGGAGTTCTCTTTTGAAAACAGGCTTAGGACACCATACTCCCTGTCAGTGGACCCCTTTCTAGACTGACCTCTAAAGCCCATTCTTGGAGAAACTCCATTCATTGTTGGTGTCTTCGATCCATTCCACCAAGAGCCTCATCGATTCTGATGTTCTGAAGCTGGTGGGCCAGCTCCTGTCAGCAAGGGGCTTAGCTTCTTCATTGGTTCCTAGTCTCCCTGTCTCTGGAATCATGCCCATTGTTTCAACTGTTGTTGTTTTTCCTCTGACTCCAACTGAGCCTTCGGAGTTCCCAGTACCGACAGTCCAGGTTTTGACTGTCTCAGTGCTGATCGGATCTGCTTGTCCAGCACCATTAACTACCCTGAGTTCTTTGGTTCTGTTGGAACCAGAGACCTCTCAGGCTCAAAGCTTCACTTTCTCTTCCGGGGAGCATAGTTCTACTCCGGTGTTGGAGCCATCTATGCTCCTCACAGCTTCAGCACACGTGAGCTCAACTCTGGCTTGGAGGTGACTTCCTCAGTGTGGGATTGGACCATGATTCCAAGGGAGTCTGTCTCAGTTCCAGGCTCCCATTCCTCTATGGGGGGGGGGGCACCATGCTTTCCAGGACATGAAGATGGCTTTGTCCACTGCGGGCTCACAGTCTGTACCACTTTCATCAGACCAAAAACCCTGTCCTATCCCTCACCCAGAGCTTCCTCCAGCTTCTGATTTGGGACAGCGGGCACAGAAACCTCTGAATCCAGCCAATGGTGGTCATATTTTCTTCAGACACCTCTCTGGCCCATCCCACAGAGGAGGTACCCCTGAAGAGAAAGTCCAAGAGGAAGCACTTAGACTCCCCTGAAGAGTCTTGCACAGAAAATACTGATTTTGATGAAGGGGAGGGTTCCCCAAAATCACCCCTTGAAGATGTCTCCTTTGGAGACATACTAGAGATCCTGAAGCAGAGGGGTGGCTGGACTTCCGATCACCCTTACCCAGAGAAATCTGTATATCTAGAGGCTTTTTGTACCCAACTATCTACCTCTTTGATCTCTCCGCCTGCTGACAATCTAAGTTGTTATGTAGCAGGCTTGGAAGATGCCCATTTCCATTGAGCCAATCCCTAAGAGACCATACCACATTTAGACAGCTCCCTAGGATCAGCAGCATTGGGCTAAAAGGATACCAGTAGATGCCATGGTTGTTGCAGCAGCCACTAAAACAGAATTTGTGGATGAAAGTCCTACTATCCATCCTTCTAATAGAGTCTAGGACAATGGATAGATTCAGGACGCACATATACACTTGATCAACTTTCATGCTCAGGTCCTTGAACTTCATGGCACATTTCACTAGACTTCAAATAGATCTAATAAAGGAGATGTCAGATACTCTAACAGGAGCAGTAGCTAAGGGGATTCAGGAAAAAGTAGCTTCCCAGCTAGCCACCTGTGATTCAATATGCAGTTCATCCATGAAGCTAATTGCGCACGCAGCTGAATGGACGACTAGGGAAGTAGGTTCTGGCATAGCCATGTGGAGACATGCCTAGATGCCCTTGTGAGTTTGCGGAGCCATTCAAGTCTTCTTTCATCAATGCTGCCTTTGCAGGAACATCCCTTTTTGGATCCAAAGTTAGAGAATCTTGCCAGTTGTGAGAAGAATGGAAAAACCCTTTCTGCCATGGACGTATGCTTTTCCACTCCTCAGAGGTCATACTCCAGGAACCAGAGAAGTGTGAAGCTATGGTTCAAAAAAATCCCAAGGACCTTTCCACCACTCACTTGGCAATGACTCCCCTGAAGAGGGGAGTTGTAATGGAAGACACCATGCTCAAGGCAGAGGTGGCCTGCAGAGTCAGGGTTCCAGGGATTTTGTTCCCTGGTAACTTATATCAGCACTCCTGAATGGAGGCCTGATTGCCTTCCTCTGGAGGCAGTTGGGGGACGAATATCCCTGCATTATTCTGCCTGGTTAAATATCACAAAGCCAAGAAGGTCAAACAAGAAACTGTAGAAAAATCACTGTTCCACTGGTTAGAGCCAAATCCTTTAATGAAGTCAAAAACAAATCCAGTTCAACAATATGAGCGCTTTCGTCTGCAACTAGGCAAACTTCATCAGATAAAATCCCACTGGTACAAAAGGCTTTATAGGTGTGTACCCAGAAACTTTTCCCTTCAATAATTCAATCAAGCAATTTAAAATTTTGTGAAGCAATTTAAATCAATTGAAATACAAGGATGCCTGAAATGGTTAAATCACAAATGCTTTAAAACTCAACAAGGTTATTCCTTTTATAAAAGATCACATGAAACTCAATCAAATATTGCATAAAAATACTAAAAAGACATAAAAATGATGGTGAAAATAAAGGTAGTAAAATATAAATATATATAATTTATATATTTTAAATATATATGTAATATTATACATAAAAATGTAAAAATATGTTCATGGTGTAAAAAATGTATAAAAAGTGTATAAATACTAGTTGTAATATCTGTCAATTAAGGATGAAAAGGTAAAATACAAAAATACAAGTTGAATCCCTTCCAAAATTTGATAAATCAGGTGTCTGGTAAAGAATAAATAAATAAATTTGAAGGGATTTAAACATAATTAGCTTTACCTACTAGAATGGCTTTTATATTAATGTATTCGTTGAGCCCTGGGGGGATGTTGGACCTGAGTCTCAGTTGCCATCTAATCTCTTTCTGTAACAGGACATTTTTGGCATCTCCTCTAAGTTCCATGTCCACTGCATCAATAATTCCAAATTTGGAAAGTGGAGGAAAGGGACAAGATGTTGTGTGCTTGTATAGGGCACTGGTTTCTTTTTTGATTTTAATGTCATTTCTATGTTCGTATTAATATAAAAGCCATTCTAGTAGGTAAAGCTAATTATGTTTAAAAGTTTCTGGGTACACACCTATATATAAAGCCTTTTGTACCAGTGGGATTTTATCTGATGAAGTTTGCCTAGTTGCAGACGAAAGCGCTCATATTGTTGAACTGGATTTGTTTTTGACTTCATTAAAGGATTTGGCTCTAACCAGTGGAACAGTGATTTTTCTAAATATCACAAAGGACAGTTGGGTGCAGAGGATTATAACCAAAGGTTACAACATTCTGTTTTCAAAGAATCCCAGACATTCTACCCAGTCTCAGGGATGCAGCAGTATTAGAAGTTAAAAGTTGCTAGACAAAAGGTGCATCAAAGCTGTCCCACTAGGCCAGATAGGATCCAGAATTTACTCAAGATTCTTTTTAGTGCCAAAGAAAATGGGACTGGAGACCAATTTTGGATCTCAGTATGTTGAACAAGTCAGTTCAACAAACCAAATACTGGATGGTTATGGTTCAGTCTATACTTCCATTCTTAGAAAAAGATGATTGGATGTGCTCAGTAGATCATCAGGATGCATATTATCACATAAAAGTGAACAACCACTCGGGAAGATTCCTGCATTTTCAGCTAGGAGCCAGTCATCATCAGTTCAGAGCCCTGCTCTTCGGTCTCACCACAACCCCCAGGGTGCTTACCAAATGCATGGCAGTGATAGCAGCTCACTTCAGACTGCAAAGATTCTGCATGTTTCCATACCTAGATGACTGGCTCATTGCCACACCCACCAGGCATCTACTATTGTGGGCCAGAAACTATGTTCCTCAAACTTACTCCTCATTGGGGATCACTGTAAACTATGCATCTAGAGGCAACACAGCACTTAAAATTCATAGGAGAGGTGCTAAACAGAAATACCGCCTTCGCATTTCTTCCCCCAGAAAGACTTCAGGGAATAAAATTGCAAGTCAGCCAGATTATTTGCAGCAAAATGGTGACTGCAAAACTGTTACACACTCTAGGATCAGTGGCAGCCGCCTTCACTTTAGTCCCCCTTGCCAGATTTCACATGCAAATCCTACAATGGCTCTTGGCATCACAATGGTCTTTACCAGATGGGACACTGGCTGATTCAATAATGATCCCCAATCTATGCAAGAAAGACCTGAGTTGGTGGCTTCACTCCAGTGAAATTTTATCCCTCCACAACCCCAAGCCATAGGGACCATGGACATATCCCAGAGAGGGTGGGGAGTATTATCTGGGAAAGACAGTCCAAGTCACTTGGACCAAGTTAGAGGCCAATCTGCACATCAGTGTTCTTGAGATGAGGGCAGTACTTTTGGCATTGTAAGCATTCCAAGAAGCCCTCCCCTTGGGAATGATTATGATCCAAACGGGCATTTCAGTTGCTTGATACATCAGCAAGCAAGGGGGAACCAGATCTTACCCTGTTTGTCAAGAAGCACTCTGGGTGTGGCAGTGGGTAATTTCATCTG
This sequence comes from Protopterus annectens, assembly GCF_019279795.1. Classification (NCBI taxonomy): domain Eukaryota; kingdom Metazoa; phylum Chordata; order Ceratodontiformes; family Protopteridae; genus Protopterus; species Protopterus annectens. Next base: position 184,584,498 of record NC_056738.1, read on the forward strand.
ACCGCTTTCTAACTGCAGTGCATATTCCAGGCAGCTCCAACATGATTGCAGACAAATTGAGCAGAAGCATTCTAATGCCTCACGAGTGGTCTTTCAATCCCTTGGTGGTGGAAAGGATATTCCGCCAATGGGGCCAATACTGCTGCAATCTCTTTGCATCCCCCCCAAGCAACAAGTGCAGCAGCTACTTCGCCATGATCCTCCCTCCAGGGGAGTTACCGAGAGTTGCTCTCCTTCATGATTGGCCCCCTGGTCTATTGTACACCTCTCCCCCAATTCCTCTCTTCTACCAGTTTCTGAAGAAAGCCAGCAGATTGAAGAACAGGATAATTCTTATTGTCCCATTCTGGCCTTAACAGATATGATTTCCCTTTCTTTGGCCTCACTTAATCCAGAAACCTTGGACGCTGGACCCAGCTCCAGACCTCTTGTCCCATCCAGAGGGAATGGTTCATCTGAATCTTCAAAATCTCAAGCTCACTGCGTGGTTCCTCTAGTTCCAATGATTGCCAGGCATGCTAGTCTCAATTAATTGTTCTAACTTCCCATAAACCTTAGACTAGATGATTGTGCATTAGCAAATGGCAAAAATTTTCAAAATGGGCTGCAGAGAGTAACCTCGACCTATATTCTGCACCAGTTGATAGGGTCTTGGAGTTTTAGCATCGCTTTTCGATGCAGGAGAGTCCTCCCTAACCATACCAGTACATCTAGCCGCAGTTTCAAATGTTCATAATGGTCTAAATTGTACAGCTCTAATGTCCCATAAACTTTGCAAAGCCTTTCTGAAAGGAACTTTAATGCTTAGCCCTCCATACAAAGATCTTTCTACACCTTGGGACCTGAATCTGGTGTTAGTCTGTAATTTATTCCTCATTTGAACCATCCACAAATTGCAATTTGTAGTATTTGCCCTGGAAGACCTTATTTTAATTGCTATTACTTCTGCTAGGAGAATATCTGAGCTACAAGTCTTATCTTGCAGGTCTCCTTAACTAATCTTTCACAAGAGCATGGTGTCCTTGCGAATAAATCCTTCCTTTCTACCAAAAATAGTGTCTGAGACTAATATCAGCCAACTGTACAACAAGGGAGAATATTGTCTGCATTTGCTAGATGTTCATAGACAATTATGTTTTTACCTTCACAGAAAAAGGAATTTAGAAAATCTGATCAGTTGTTTGTTTCCTTCTGTTATGCTCCTCTGGGCAAACCAGTTTCTATGGTGACTGTAGCTAAATGGCTCAAGGACTGTATAACCTTCTTTTATAACAAAAGGTAGGTGCAACTACCAGGACCTGTAAAGGCACATTCAACAAGGGCAATAGCTGCTTCTGCAGTCTTTCATTCCAGAGCTTCTACCAACAATATATGTGCAGTGTCTACTTGAGCATCCCCACATACCTTTATTATTCATTCCAAGCTGGATCTGTTCTCTGGGGTTCAATGGTGCTCAAGAGTATACTTCTGTGAGACCTCCCAAGATTTAGGCAGTTGGGGACTCTCTCCCATGGTCAAGGAATAAGTGAAGATTGACAACATCAGATAAAGAAGTTGTCTTACCATAACGTTCCATCTGAGTTGTCGATCTTCACTTATCCTTGACATTCACACCCTCCTTCCCCCTGCTTTTCAGGCTTCTTGGTGGAATAAATCTATGCCAATAGATTTTTTTTTTTATGAATACAGATATGGTCTCTGTTCTGTTATTACTGTTTGTCACTGTTTTGTGTAAACTCAGTCTGAGGTTATCCTGAGAGGAGCATTATGGGTAAAAGCTAAGCTTGAGAGTTTTTAGAAGATGTGAGCTGGAGTAACTGTAGAGATGGTTCCGAGATATGGAACTGAACCCATGGTCAAGGATAAGTGAAGATCAACAACACAGATGGAAATATTATGGCAAGACATAACTCCTTTTTTTTTTTTTGTCATCTTTATTGAATATTATGATTTTGTTAACCACACTGTGGAAGCTAAGGGTTTTAACCACACTGCTGTTGTCAGTATTTAATGTGTGGCAGAACCCACAGTAGGGTTTGAATTTCAAAACTGGTACCAATTATTATACAAATGCAGTTGATCTTTAAGTTTCTGTGATAAATTTGCACTCTGCCTTGGGTAGTGGCCAACATCCGCACATACAAAGAAGCTTTACACGATACAGTTGTAGAGCAGAATTAGTCACTGTCTGCTCAGGATTTCACCTACCACTCAGTGAGACTAGTGCCTTTCCTGTATACTCTTACCAACAATAATTGAAACTCAATTAAGATTATTTTGCTTGCTCAGTTATATAGATACAGATTTTTATATATATATATATATATATATATATATATATATATACACAAACACGTGCGCACACAAACTTCATGTACCAGTGGACATGAATGAAGGTTTATGTAGAGTTACCCATCCTTGCTACAGGGATTTTCAGCTCCAAAAGGGGGATGCATTAAAAATTTCACAGACATCGTCCTTTTAAATCCTACAAAAAGACGTTCAACATTTGGATCACTGTTGTAGTAGCCTAAGGTATAGAGGTGTTATATCCTTGTTTAGGATATGACCATCCATCAGCTTTCAAAGCTTTAGGGCATCTTCCATGTCCCCAAACTGCCATTGGCTTAAGCAGAGTCATATAAAAAGGTAGTTTGGGCACCAAAAAGCTTCAGAGCTTTCTTGCTGCAGAAGTACTTCTCTCCAGGATTTGTGGATCTGATGGTCAGCTAAGGGGAAAAACCTTCCATCAGTTTTCTGTAAATATTTTTTTCTGTGAAAATTACTTAAAATTAGGATTTTTTTATGGAATTTTCATATTACTATAGTGATTTTTTACTTGAGTAATGCATGCGTTGACACTGTGTAAAAAGCCTACTTTTTATTGTATTTTATATATATTAGTGTGTATGAGTGGCACAATTTGGTGCCTTTTGAGAATTTCAGGGAAATTTTACTTCTGAATCTAAAAGTTCCTATCAGAACGTACACTGACTCATTCAGGGTCCACTACCTCCTTGTTTGGTCCGCATCCCCGCTTGACCATGATGCAATCATTGGTCTCCTCAGTTCTTGCTTCTCCTGTCTGAAAAAAAGAAGAAACTTGAGGGAGTTCTTGGATGCATGACCAGTTCCATAACTACCTCAGATGCTGATGGGTGCCTCTGCTGTGGCCACTACTGGTTCTTTGGACAATCTGTCTTTTACTCCTGGTCCCTCTGGTGTAGCTCTTTGGGAAATCACTAAGGGCTAAGAATTGCATGTCCTCTGTGGCTGTAGGATCGCTATCACCTGGCAGTAGAGAACCACTCTTTTTAGGTTCAGGTAAAGGAGGTTGTAATGGTTTACTGCTTAGCAGTAGAGGTGTAAAATGCCTGATTCCTTGGCTAGTACTACTATCATGGATTGGTCCCTTTTTAGGGAATTCCCTAAGAAGAAAAAGCAGAAATATAAGAATCTTTCTTTTCTTGTCTCATTATCTATGGACAAGGAAGATTTACTGAGATTTTCTAAGGGCTTTACTTTTAATGTGTTAATCTCTGGTTCCCCTTTTCCTTCATACAGACTGACAAATATCTCCCCATTGGTCTGACAGTGATTAACAGTCAGGTAAGCACGGGGGGATAGGTGGGGTGGGGTTGTATGATTCTTCAGTTAATTCTGTTCAATCTGAAAGTATTGATTTTGAGGATAGTGGTTCAAATTTTCCTCCAGAAAAATTATTTTTGTGACATTGTTAGTGAGGGATTTTTTTCAGTGGAAACGGAATGAAATCCTTGTAGCCCAACATTATTATTATGTTTTGTTACAGCTGGAGTTCCGTCAATCTGCAAGTGATACAACTGTGTTGTCTGCTTTAGAGGATTTTTCTTTACAGCTTGCAGCATGCCTGGCAGTCAGTCCCATGCTCCCAAAAAAGTCTGGCAAGTTATACAGAGTACCTCCGATGCACACATTTTTGTTTTCAATTCCAGATCAGGTCCTACAGTAATATCTTTATTGCTGTCTTCTGCTAATTGTATTGTAAATGCTACTCCCATTCCCTTTGACAGGGATGAAAATGTTTTTGATATGTTTGGGAGCAAAGTTTTTTTCTTATGCTACCTTAGCTTTTAGAAATTTGAACTGCCAGGATCATGTTAATGTTTTAATGCCTTCTTTTGAGAACATGAGAAAGTGAGCTTTTAACCTTCCTTCTTCAGAAGTTCAGTCTTTAAGTACTTTAACTGTGCCTGCTTCGCAGGTAAGCAAACACTCATTAAATTAAAGTGCTCTATGATTCTACTGATGCTGTCTGCTGAGCAGCTGCTTCTGGTTCAGTTATACAAAGATTTGCTTGTTGACATCTCCAAAACCACCCAGAAGATAAAGCTGAGATTTTAAATTTCCCTCCGGCAATATATGTTGTTTGGGCCCTGTACTGCTAATGTCCTTAAAGTTTGATGAGAGAGGAAATTGATTCAAGTTACCCCAAAATTTTCAACCTTCCTTTTCAAAGTTCTTTTAAAACTTTCCTTCCTTTTCAGTATCCTTTTCCAGTAAACCAAGCAAGCTACCTCAGCAAAGTTCTTCTAAGCAAAATTTCAAGAAATGGTGACAAGGAGAATCAAAGTAAAAAGGAGGAGAAACATGCATTTAATTGAAGGTCTTGATACATACCAAATAACTATTTCAGATCATGTGCCAATAATTAAAAACACAGGGTAATGAAATAGAAATGAGACACTGGTGCATTCCCACCTTTTGAAAAGAGAGGAACTTGATGAGTGGGTAGTGGAAATTATTCAGGAGCTATTGAAGATATAAATTTCTTTTGAAAAGATAGCTAGGGAGTGGAATAAATTAAAGTTGAGTTTAAAAATTGGGTGGAAATAAAAGAAAGGGAAATATAGTTAAGAAGTAACCAGAATTATGCAGAGGGACTGACAAATATTAAAGTATTGCAAAATAGGGGGAATCCCACAGAAGAAGAACAGGAACAACTGTAGAATGCTAAACAGAAAATAAGGGATTACCTGAATAATATGCATGAGTTTAGAAAGATTGTTGTTAAACAACTGTTGAGATCTTTAGACCACAAACTTTTTAGTACAACTCAGGCAACAGAAACTAAAAAGGGCCGTCGCCAAGCTTAGGGAGCCTATAACAAGGAAGATGATGAGATCCTGTAGAAGTATTAGAAATACTTCAGAAATTCTTTGAAAGTCTGTATAAAACAGACATGGAAATCAAGAAAAAGTACAAATGGAAAAGTTTATGGAAGTATTAAATATGCCAAAGTTAGAGGTTGATGAGGCTCAATTAATAGTATAGGAGGAGATGAAGTAAAAATGGTGACGTATAACCAATCTACAGGAAAATCCCCAGGAATAGATGGTATTCCTGTAGAAGTTTGGAATCTAGGAGGGAAAAAACATAACGATCTGGAAGGTTTTGCTTAACACTATTTTAAGAGGAGGAAAGTACCAACATCCTGAAAGAAAGTGGTCCTGGTGGTAGATGTAATATCAGTCCCATTTCAGTACTACGCCATGATTATAAAGTGTTCTTCTATAATGGCTAAAAGCATGTCAAAAGTTATGCCAAAACTGATAGATATGGATCAATGTAGTTTTGTGGGGGGAGGCAAACTTTTGACAATATTGCCAGAACATTGATGATCCAGAGGGAAGCAGAATGTATGAAAATACCACAGATGATGGTGAGTAGATGCAGAGACAGCATTTGACAGAGTAAGCTGGGATGTTATGAGCAAGGTAATGGAGGCATTTGCATTCCTTGATAAAATTATAAGGTTGATTAGGAAGATATATCAGGGATCAGCAGTGAAGATTAAAGTACGTGGGTTCCTCTGATAATTTCTGCTTGAGCAGAGAAACAAAGTAGGGCTGTCCTCCCCTTGTTATTTGCATTGTATTTAGAACTATTGACAAAGAAAATAAGGGGCTCAGAAATTCAAGGATGCAGTTGGTATGATAGTCGAAAAAAGCTAGCTTAGTTGCAGTGATATTATTTTATACATGATAAAACCAGAAAAGAATATTACAGTGTTGTGGAATATTTTGAGACAGTTTCAGGATACAAAATTAATGAAGCTAAAACAAGGATTGTAGAGGTAAATTATGTACTTGCACCCAAATTGGTTTAGCAAGATCTATATTTATGGGGACATGATAAAATTAAGTATTTAGCAATATGAATTAAAATTAATTTGGGTGTGGCAGATAAGGATATGTGGGAAGAGACGAAACAAAATACAATACAAAAACTGAGAAATTGGAAGCTCTGTTATATGAATATGGGTAGTAAGAAAATGTTTTTAGTCCCTTTAGTCTTGTACACAGGTCAGGCTTATTTTTACCAACCAGAGGAGAAGTGGATAATTAATAGAGCTGAAAATTTTTATCTGGGAGGGGAAGATGGCAAGAGTCAAGAGAGATGAGCTGATTTTTTCCAATAGAACAAGGAGGACTTAGGATTGCCCAATTGAAGGGGCATTTAAGAGATACACAGTTAAGGCTCCTTAGACATAGCACAAGCAGAAATGTATTTTTCAAAGTGGAAAGGGGTGATGATGAAACAGGGAAGCTCAAGAAACAAGAAGAGATGGGATTTTGGATGCAGACCTTTAAGGAGAATAACGGTAATCATACAAAATATTTTACTCATAAAGTAACAGAAAGTATTCTAATAACTAAGCCAAAACAGGAATGGAGAAAAGAGATTCTGCTGATAGGGATGACTGCAACTAGGGGCACAGACAATAGGCAAGAGAGGGCTGGAATTTATTGGAGAAAACTGGCAAGGAACCAATGTATTGGGAGCAAATAACTAGAGAGGAAAAGGTAATAGAATGGGAATATACCAAGAACTTATTTGGACTGCAAGTTAGAGATTACCTTCCCTGTTAAGGATTGATAATCAGAGTACAGGCAAAGAGAAAGAAATGGAGTCCTAAACATAAGACCAGCATTGGTAGAGTTTTTGGAAGAATCTAGTCCACAAGCTGCTGTTAAAAAAGGAATAATTAGAGCATACAAAATATTACATGATAACTATAAGAATCAGTTAGAGGAGGTTAGAAAGGATTGAGAAGAGAGATTGGATAAGCAATTCACAAAAAAACAATGGGGAGATGTAAGTTTGTCTCCTGAATATGCAACAAAATCTACCAGATTTAGGATTTTTGCTTGGAGATGTTTACTTGGGGTATAAAATATCTATGTAGACTCCAGAGAATTATTCTTCAGGTAGACAGCAAATGTTGGAGGTGTGATGGCGAAGAAAGAGGTAATTGGGAACATATTTTCTGGAAGTGTAACAAATTGACAGGTTTTAAAGATTCCCTATAGACTACTCTATCAGAGATACTAGGTGACTAGAGAAATGTTATTTCTGAGCTCTGATGCAGAATTGGAATTGCCTAAACATAGTAAGGCCTTGCTGAGTCTAATTATGGTGGTCACCAAAAAAAGCAATTACTAGAAAATGGAAAACAAAGCATAAACCAACTGTACTAGAACTAGGGAATATAGTAACAGAGATAAAACAACTAGAACTGGGATCTTTTAGAAAAGAGTAGGAGCAAATTACATATGAAAAAATGAGAACTGTCTGAACAATGCGTACAGGGGAGGAATGGGGTTTAAAAGAATACAGGATTTGAATGAGCTATATAATGTTTGACAGTAATTGGGTTTATTATAAGTGATGTATAATGTTTGCAACTAACATTGTCGGTACTGTCTGTAATGTAAATTGCTAGCAACTAAGACTATATAAGTGTGACTTTTTTTTTTTATAAATCTATGATTGCCTATGTCATAAGTGATAATAAAGATGCTAAAAAGGAGGAGACTTACAGAACCAAGGACATTCCAAAATGTCTGATCATGTGCCTCTTCCACCCACCCTGGCAATCCTTCAAATCTTTCCCTCACTCTAGAACTCCATCTTCCACTGTGGCATCAGATTATGTCAGACAAGAAGATACTGAAACTTATCCAACAGGGGGTACAGATGGCAATGGGAAGCCCATCCCTCTTTTCAGGGCATTCCTTTTCATCTTATAAACCAGATATCATTGTTCCCCTAATTTTAAAGCATATGTTGGCTTAGAGAGTTGATTGTGTCCTTACCTCAGATGAACTAAAGGTTTTAATCAAGGATCTTTCTGGTGCTAAAAAGAGAAACGATCTGGAGACCACTTCTAGACCTGTCCTTTCTTGAGCTTTTTTGTCAGTATTCTAGAATTCAAACCTGTATCCCTTCCAATCCTGTTACTTCTCATATGGTCTAGCTGCTTCATGGTAACATTGGACCTAAGTAATGCTCATCACATATCAATTTTCAAGGACTTCAGGCTTTTTTTTTTTTTTAAAGATTTTCTGTGTGGCTTACATTATCAGTTCTGTGTATGACCCTTTTGGCATCCATTGTAGCAAGGGTATTTACAAAAGTGCCTGGCTCCAGTGAATGCATACTGCAGGCTTCAAGGCATTCATATTTTTCCATATTTGGATGACTGCCTTATATTTGCAGACACTTTTTCCAGTTGTCATGATTCCATGAGTTATGACACTCTTGCTCAGTCTGGTGTTTTAGATGAATTGCAGAAGGCATCTCTCATCCCTTCCCACTCACTGTTTTTTTTACTGGAATGTGCTACCGATTCCTTCCTAGGAAGAGCTTTTCTTCCCCTTGACAAAGTGCAAGGAAATCTTCCTGGACTTCTCCTTCTGATCTCAGGCATCTGTCAGGGAATTTTTCAGGATTGTAGGTTTCATGGCTTCTATATGATTCTCATATGATTCCCTTTGCCAGACTTTGCCTGAAAATAATTAAGTGGTACCTCAGATAAGTCTGGACACAGCATCGACACTCATTATCCTTTCAGATTCCAGTTCTGGGGGTTGTCAGAAGGGAGTTACTCTGGTGGGTGGACCATTTATCTCTCAGTCCAGCTCTACACTTCTCCCTTTAGTGTCTTTCCCAGTCTGTCACAACAAATGTGCCAGACTTTGCATGGGGAGTAGTTTAAAAAGGTTGAAAGTGCACGGTCTGTGGAATTCTTAGGAGATACAGGCACATAACTGCCAACATGTCTTTGACACTTAGCAATGCCTTAAAGACCTTAAGTAATCTCTGGTCCCTAGGACCTCTAAGTTGTCACTGTGGTACATAAAACAAAGAAAGTAGTATCAGATCATATCGCATGTGCAGACTTACTTTAATTGCCTGGTAGATAGTAACTCAGCTCAGTCTGACTCATTAAGGCTTCATAGATTCCTTCTGAGTAAATGTTTTAGCTGACAAGCTGAACAGGTCCAGGACAAACCCTCACATTCCAGGAATTTATCGAGCCATTGGGCACATCTCAAATATCTGTTTGCATCCATTCAAAACAGACGTGTAAAAACATTCTGCTCCAAGATTTCTTGCAAACATGCCGGTAAGATTTATGCCTTTTCATTCCCTTAGATGGGAATGTTATTATATGCCTTTTCACTCATACCCAGGGTTCTTCTAAAGATCCAGAAAGGCTCTCCAAATATTGTTGCAGTAACTCCAGTTTGGCACAGGCAAAATCGTTTCCCCCTTCTTCTGAAGTTGGCCATGGGCAGTTACCACCAGCTTCCCCACAGACTTTATTTACTCACACAAGACCAGGATTGTTTTATGCATCCCAGTCTGAAAGCATTTCAACTAATAAGGTATTAAAGAACATGAAAAAAGCTGCTGCCAGAAAATCATATGTGTGTAAATAGAAAAGATCTTCTATCTGGTGCCACTGTAATAACCAAGAACATTTCTTGGCCTGGTTGCCTGTGGTTGTTGATTACTTGTGTGAGTTGTTATCCTCTGGCCTGTATTATTCCTCTTTCAATGTTCATCTTTCAGCCATTTCTGGTTGTCTGCCCTTAACCCCCCCCCCCCCCACACACACACACGCACTTTCTACCTATCCCAAAGTTAAGCAGCTTCTGAAAGGGTTTTTACATATCTGCCCACCTATAAAACAGGTTGTTCCTCCTTGGGATCTGATTTTTCTGCTTGAACAGAAAAGCACAAAAAAGTTCTTAAACAGGATTGCAATTTTACCCTCAAACATATTAAAACTGCAGAAACTGTCTAGTGTAGATACAGTTAGTAAGAACTTAAACTTCCTAGCACCAAATCTATCCACAATTAGTTAAAAGTACTTTAAAGTAAAATTTAAACAGTAATGTGGTAGTGGGGTCAAAGGTAGTCAACTAGTAGTTTGTAGCTCAACAGTTAGTCTAGCTTAAGCTAGTACATAACCTTGACATTGCAGATTTCCCCTGACTTGCAAGTTCCGACTGCAGATAATGTTTACTGTAGATACAGGTAATAAAAACTTAAATATCTCCCTTACCTTATAAGTGCTCTAAAATAAAAGTTTTAAGCAGTCACCTTGCTGGTGATTGTTAGATTAAAAGTAGATAACCACCAGTTTGTATCTCAGACCCACAGCATGGTGGATCTCCAATCAAACAACTGCAAAGCTGCACAATACTACCAAAACAAAGCAACTAAAAAAAAAAAACTAATTGGAAATAACAAAATGGCAAGCTTTAGCTACTGTATAAATACACTGTGGATTTCCTTCAGACTTGTAGACTGAAATCTTCAAGAAGCAGCACCTTCCACAATCATTTTAAAAGTACCATAGAAAAAAGTGTAAATAGTTACTTCCCTAGTGGTGATGGGATCAAAGGCAGTCAACTAGTAATTTGTAGCTCAAGCTTGCAGTGTACTGTAGCTCCATCCTTTAGGTATCTGGTGCTTCTATGACTATATTATTTTAAAAGTAAACAGATTCTTGCAGGCAGCTGATTGTAGTGTGGCAACTACTGGCAGGTTCAAGTTTCACTATTTCCTTACTAATAGTATTCCACACCTGTATGGAAGGACCTCTGCGTAGAGATTTCTAGAATTAATGGACAGATAATGCACTTAAAAAATGTGTGCTTGGAACTGAACGATATTGCTATTTTAGATTTGTTGTCTAACTAGTATATACAAAATTACAATGAGAGTTGGTTGTTAGTACATATTAGTTACTGTTATTTTTTTGTGTATTCTGTATTCTTATTTTGTATTCATACCAAGAGCTCATTTACTGTTTTTTTTTCTTTTAAAACACCTTTCTTAAACATCACATTTTAAGTCCTGACATGTGGCTATATACATTAATAAAAACAGCCTTAATTTCCATTATCGTTGTGCCATATGCACATTTCCTTTTTAATAATTTTAATTCACTCCAGCATTAGAAAGATTGTTCAATTCCTCGTCCCTTAAGCCTCACTTTTCCTGCTGAGTATTATTCTGCATGTATTGTTCCCACAAATTCCACTTTTTTCTGTAAAATTTGCTACTTCTCTTTTCTAAAGATTTCATCTCCTGTTCCTTTAGCTTCATTACAGTATGAGTTTGCATACATTAATAAAAATGTTACGAAGATTTATTTTCTGTTAACATTGTCAGTATACATGTTATGTGAAGTTGTTAAATCTTGCCGTTTATTCTCACTGATGGGTTCGGAGCCGATCCTCGGCTCCGACACGGCTGATAGCAAAGCTCAAGGTTTGCCAGTAGCTCGAGACCAAGCCCCTTATCCCACAATGCACTGCTGGAATTACCTCAGATCTAGTTTGCTGAGGCAAGAGAGATTTCGGTGATCCAGCTAGCTCGGACCATTTGTGAGAAAAAATAGCAAGTTTTGATAAAAACATTTTCCTTTTCTCTTTGATATTTTCATATAGATAGTTTGAGTGTTAGTGTTAAAAATTTTAATAATAGAATCAGTAGTTTCTGATAGTTAGTGCCCTGCTGGCTTAGTTGTTTTGTGTGGGCCTTTTAGCCCTATTTAGAGTTAATAATCTCTTTTTTTCTTATAGTCAGGGTTTTTCTCAGTGGGCCTGTTTAGCCCTATATTTGTAAATTTATAGTTTAACTGTCATAGATAGTGCCCGGTTTGGGCTTAGTTGCTTTCCTTAGTTAGTGTGGGTCTTTACAAGGAAAGTAAGGACTTCACTGTATTAGATTCAGTATACTGCTTTTTGTTTTCTACTGTTTACTATGTCGGATGACCGGGAAAAGTCCCATCCTAAATTGGGATTCAAGAAATGCCCAGATTGTGGGCAGAAAATGTCCATCACTGACAGACACATTCAATGTGTTTACTGTCTGGGGGCTAAACACCTCCAAGACACTTGCAGTATTTGCCATTCCTTTTCTTCAAGAGTCCTCTTGGAGAGAAGGAGGAAGCTAATTGACAGGAGATTACTGCAGCATTCCTTTTCTGAGGTGTTGAGTAGCCATGAAGGTACTAGCATGTCTTCCAAATCTACAAAATCTTCGGACCCCAAAGTGGTAAAAAAGGCAAAAACTTCAGAGGGAGGGTCATAGATTCCACAGACCTCAGAACCGAGTGTCCCTTTGATTCAGAGCCTGCTCCCAGTATTGGAGCCGGTCTCTGAGGTTCCCTCTTCTCCTCTGTTCCAGTCAGCACCTTCAGTGCATTCATCTAAGTCCTCAGTCAGCCTTTCAGATTTGGACATGGATCGGCTAGTGCAGAAGCTTTTACAGGCACCAGGACTTGCCAAATTGTTGTCGGCCCTGACCAGCTTGTCAGTGCCAAGGACCATTGAACCGGATTTGTCTACTCCTCCTCCGAGCCATACTAGACCCTCAGAGCTGAAGGAACCTGAACCGATGATTATTGAACCCTTGGAGCCAATACCCGCACCAGTGTTATCGGCTCCATCTACTCAGATGTCTTCGGTGCCGACCGAGCACTCTAGGAGCCAACGCTCTCCTATCGGGTCCGGGGAGGATAGTTGGACTGATTTGTCGGTGCCGACTCTTCCTCTCTGGGCTTCGGCTTGGATGAGCTCGGCTCCTACCTCGGACTCGGAGCCCATGGTTTCGGTGCGGGAGGATCGGACGGTCCTTTCGGGTCTGTCTACTCAGAGCCATGGCGCCTTCGATGCTATGAGGAGTCCTGTCTCCAAAGACAACGTCAGCATCAGTTCGGCCTTCCCTCAAGCTCCTGTGTCTGCTTCTTCATCTACTGGTCTCCCTAAGCGTACAGACCCTGAGCCTCAAGTACCCCCACAGGGGGTCCCCTGCTCTTCTGAGACCTCCCCAGATCCCACCACTGAGGAGGTGCCCAGGAAGAGACTGTCCAAGAGGAGGCACTTAGACTCCCCACAGGAGTCCTTGACATCTGACATCAGCTCTTGGATGAGTCAGAAGGGTCCCCTCGATCCCCCTTTGAGGATATCTCCTTTGCAGAGATATTAGAGATCCTTAGTCAGATGGACGATTGGTAGTCCAAGACCCCTACTGAGGACGAGTCAGTGCTTTTGAAGGCTTTTGGGTCTCAACCTTCCACTTCTTCGGTGTCTCCGCCTTATGACGAGCTCATGGAACTGATCTCTCATAAGGTGTGGGAGTCACTGGAGGCCATGGAACCTGTCCCTCGCAAGCCAAATAAATTCATGTCTGCCCTAGTGGACAAGCCATTTTTGACCAAGGGAGTGCCTGTTGATGACATGATGGTAGCTGCAGCCACCAAAAAGGAAGAGTGTGAAACATCTGCATCTAGCCATCCTCCTAACAGAGATTCTAGGATCATGGATAGATATGGGAAATGCATATATTATGTACTATAGAAGGTTTGTAGATTATGTCTTCCTTATATGGGGAGGTGATTCCACTACATTAGATGAGTTCATCTCCCATATTAATGGGGCAACCACCTTTCTTACATTGACAGATAAAAGGTCTCAAAATGTGATTGAATTTTTGGATGTATTACTCAGGAAAGATAATGGTTTTATTTTTACTGAGATTTATAGGAAACCTTGTAGAAGGAATGCCCTTCTACATCAGAAAAGCATGCATCCAACACATATACATAAAAATGTTATAAAAAATCAAGCATTAAGATTCTTTCGCTTAGTGAGTGAAGAGGTGACATATCAGGAAGCTATTAATGACATACAGAGGGATTTTAGAGAGAGACAATATCATTCATGCGATCTTAAAGCATTACAAGAAGTTGAATGTGATAGATCAGGACGACCCTATATTAGGAGAGGTAGCCAGACACACACAGAACAAAGGGTCACTAATACTTCAAAGATAAAAAGACTAGTTATTCCTTACACCAATAATAACAATACAGTGACAGAGATAATTAAGAAGAACTGGGGTATATTGTTATTGGGTGAACATATTAAGGAGATGGTTGGAATACATCCAAGTTTTAGCTATAGGAATACTAAATCATTAAAAAGGATTTTGTGATATGAGAATAATACTAGGAAGGAATTTCATTCCTCGTGGAAAGGAACCTTCTCATGTCACAATTGCAACCAATACAGTTTTATAGCTAATAAGAATTATTTTGTACATCCTGATACACATATTAAATATGAATTCACACTATACTGATTGTAAGTCCAGGAATGTGGTCTATCTGGCTATATGCAAGAAATGTAGTAGTTTTTATGTAGGGAAGACGAATAGGACACCCAGAGAAAGAATAAGAGAACATATTTATGCCATTAGCAGAGAAAATGAAGGAAATGTGATAGCTAAACTTATTATCCAGAATAATACAACACACAGCTTTAAGTTCCTAGTTTTAGAGTCTATATATCCCACAGAGAGGTTAGGCAATATAAGTAATTACACAGAGAGGGAAGAAGGGAAATGGATAGTCAGGTTACAAGTGGACAGAGGACATGGTCTGAATGACAGGATTTCAATGAAACCATTCCTCTTGGATCGAGCCTTAAAGCATTAATTTTGAGAGTCATGAATATGTATATACATTGTATATTTATCATATACTATATGTTTTTTTAACATTGTTTCATTTTTCATGTGCTGTGTTTTGAATTTTGACAAATGAAAATATACAAGTAATAGTGTATATGTTTTAAGCAAGGCTTCTATGCATTATCTAATATTATTTTTTAGTAGTTATATGCTCCTGATATAGAGAATTTTATCATATGCTGCTATATACTTAGAGCAATATTATAGATGTCATATATGAGAATGGTGACTTTTAAGTGTTTTAATAGTGTATTTTCACTGGCCTTTTATTGGTTCCCTTTGGAAGTGATGCAGCATTTAAATGAAATTGGAGTGTTTTAGCATTTTTAAATCTGAAGAAGCATTCTTGGAGACGCGAAAGCACTTACTTTGTGAAATAAAGAGTTTGATTTGTCATAC
Source organism: Protopterus annectens (assembly GCF_019279795.1). NCBI lineage: Eukaryota > Metazoa > Chordata > Ceratodontiformes > Protopteridae > Protopterus > Protopterus annectens. Next base: position 184,599,774 of record NC_056738.1, read on the forward strand.
ATTCAGAGGTTTGCTTCAATTGTTGTGGAGTACCTGCCATTCTCTTTTTTCTATTTGGACTGCTTTTTTGCTTGAAGGTACCTTACCCTGGTGGTGGTTCCTCTTTTTTGTGATGTGTATACCTATTGTACATATTTTATGTGCCCTAGTAATTATCTCTTTATAATAGTATCAAATGTTCTAGACATAACTAAAAACTCTAGCAAAGCTGAACTTTCACTTAATACTCCCTTATCCCTTTTTCTTTGTCTGCACTCTATCAATCTCTAAAAGGGAATAGGGAAGGCAATTTAACTCACAGTCCACACCCCTGCATAGCCTCAACCCACTCTTTTACCCTCTCTCCCCGTGTTTTGCCCCACTATCTTGGCTTCTTTGGTAATTTCCTCCAGTAATATCTAGCCCCGCTGCCCATTTTCTGTACCTCTACCTAAAGTCATCCTTATGCTTTCTCCATTCCCTCATTGGCTTACTTATTAGAACACTTTCTGCTACTTTATACATACAATATTCATTATGGTTGTTTCTTCAAAAATCCTCTCTCTCTGTTTTGACCCCTCATTTCATAATCATCCTTTTCAACTTTGATTTATAGCCCTATTCTTGATGTGTGTAAATGAGCCTTATAACGGTATGTTTGATTTGTGTATATGAACCTTTGCTGAATATCTTTAAAGTACCCTTTCAGATCAAGTAACCATAACCTACTGTGTTCTGTGGGTAGAATCAATTTATCCCACTTAGCTCTTGACTTCACCTACCAAACAAATTCATTCAATTCTGTATTAATTGTTATGCATACCTTCTCCAGCTGATAAAATATGCCTGATCTGTATAAAATACTAAACGTAACATTTTCAATGGTTGTATGGTACTGTTCGTATGTGTAATAAAGAGCTTACAGTTTCTTAATTTTTAACCCCCCTCCCACGTATCCTTAGCTACCAAACAGGATCCTTTTTAATCAATACACTTTTATCATGTCACCACAAGTGTAGGTGTTGCTGAACAAATTTGTCTATATGTAGATAGTTTACTTCTATAGCTTTTGCTCTGTCTTTATTTTATACCCCAGAAAGAGATGAAATTGTCCATTAATGTTCCACAGCACCTGCACTTATTTTTATGGATTTATCAGGTTCAAAATATCATCTGCAGATAAGGCTAACTTTTTTTTGATTACCACACTAGTAATATCCTAGAATTTCTAAATCCCTTATTTTATTGGTTCACAGCTCTAAATATAAAACAAGTAACAGAGGAGAAACAGTACATCCCTGTCTGATTCATATGTTTAAACATAGCTTATTAGAGAGGATACCTCCCACCTTAATTATTGCCTCTGATCCTTCTTGTATCCTCTTTATTAACCCTATGATTCTATCCGAGAACACAGATGCTTTCCATTTGCCTTCTCATAAAATTTCAGCTAACCCTATCAAATATTTTCTCTGTATCAAGACTGTCTAACAATAGCTGTGTTTTCTTACATTCCAGTTCCTTCTGGAGCATCATTGTTATTAATGTTATCAAATATTTGTTTTCTTACAAAACTATATTTATCCATATCTATCAATTTTGGTAACATCTTGCCATTCTCTTAGCCAGTGTAGACATAAATACTTTACATTCATGGTTTAAAATTAAAATGGGTCTATATGAATCCAAAACTATAGGGCCTTTATCCTGTTTCATTAATACCACCATTACTGTTTTCTTCCAAGATACCAGTAGTATTTTATTATTGAACAAAGCCATTCAGATTTTTTGTCACGCTCCTCTCCTGACTTCTGCATTTCCCTGGAAACTTTGTTGATTGATTATACATCACTTTTGCATTTCAACATTTCCTATCATATCTATTAGTTATTGAGCCTCATCTTCCTCTAACCTTTTCATACTGGGTCTGATTCCAAAAGACTTGCTCTTGGTATAAGTGACTTACTGTGGTGTGTAAGCCTGCTGTATAAATAGGCCTTATGCCATTGTAAGTTGTTTATACTGAGAGCAAGTATTTTGGAATCAGGGCAAATAAGTATTCCATAAATATTTCCATTTATGCCTTTTCTTGGCCTCCTTTTTTGCTCTGCTCTCTCCAACTGTTCATAACATTTCTGAAATATCTATACTCTTGTTCTAGGCTGTTTGAGTTTGGTTACAACTCTTTCTATTTTCTCTTACCCAAGTCATTGTGTTAAATGTTTTTGTTCTCTAGAGTTATCAAAATAGTTGCTTAACAGCAAACTGTCTAAACGTATGCATATTGTCCACATATGCCCTTATTTTTACTTTAATACTCTGTATTTGGTTCATATGATTCACCTTCTACTGTGCTTTAACACTTGACCATATAAATGTTTCCTAGTGCCTAATCTCTGTATCTCTTCCTATGTTATTTCTGTTATGCTTTTGAAGTCCATTTTAATTTTTATCCCACTCACTGTCCATTCAGAAGAAATTCTGTCTTCCCTACTAACTCTGTTATCATACCAACTAC